>NW_010542603.1:0-42384 GCF_000687285.1 Phaethon lepturus
TCCTGATTCTTTTGAGCAGTGACTGTCAGCACAACTCATCTGAATAGTGCCTACTTAGTAAAACCTCCACACAGCTCAAAGTATCAGAAAATAATGTGCCTTACTCCCTTGTGTGTTTTTGTATTCCTTTTCATGCCACCTGAGACCTAACGAATTTTTGAGCTATAATGAATCTTATATCTATCCCCTTCAGCTTATTTTACAGCATTAATGCTTCCTCATAAGCAGATGAGAAAAGAGTGGAAAAAAAAGATATATTGATTCTCTAAATCATCAAAAGAGAATATTTCCTCTTTTTTTTTTTTTGCTTTTCAATCCTTAAGTAATATATGAATTACTTTACTTATAAATTAGCACAACAACTGTCTTTTTCTATACTAATCATCAAGAGTAAAACTTATTCATTCCTTTAGAAAAAAATAGAATTCTACAGAATTTATAGTACAAAAAGAAGGGCTTTTGAATTTTTTAGTTGTTATTGTCTCCAGATGCAGTTATAAACTTTTGCTATTCTCTTAGCTTATTCTTCATTAAATTCCTTTGCAAATGGTTCTATTAAGCTCATCTGCCCTTGTGCTGGCATTTAGGTTCAAGAGAGTGTTAAACAAATCAGACTGCCTAGTGTTTAAGCTTTACAGACTTTAGACAGGGATAAGAACAATTTTAGAAATAGGTTTTCTATAAAAGAAAGTCTGAGTATGGCCCCAGGTGTATTAGGAATCAGTACTAATGCCAGAGCAGATGATCATCCCTGCTTCAAAGTATTTTTAAGCAAGCTATTACATACAAGCTAAAAATCAGAAGTATACACACTGGCTAGAAGTTGAAGCAGCAAAAACAGTGAGTCTATACTCGTCCATGTGATAAACGTTGCTCCAGTCCACCAGTGTTGTAACACTAGAAATATTGGCAAATTATCTAAATTTCAGGAGTAAAACTCCACTTAGTAAAAGCATTAGATTAGTTATGAATTCAAAGGAATAAATAGGTTTAGGTTTAATTACAACACTTATTCATCCTTCCAACAAATTCTCAAGTCAGAAAGACTTGACTTTAGGTTAGCTGTGCCATAGGGATAGATGGGTAGACACCTTATCTTTGGTCTACTGAAGCCTTAGAAGAGTGTTGGCATTGCAAGTGAATTTCTGCTTGCAATGCAGAAAAGAAGAATGTCCAACAGACCATCCTGAATGAATACTTGTGCTTAAAGTGCCAGGTCAGTAAATTTTTGAAAAAAATCCCTTGGAATTCATTTACTGAACTATTACAAAATACATTGTTTAAAGATCAAGTATTCAATCACGATATTGCAATCATCTTTGGTTTTCATCACAAAGTATGTGTGCTGCAATCACAGAACTGGATAGCTTTGGTTAAGCTTTAAGGTTTGATGTATTTTTTTTTTTTTTTTCTTTTCTTTTCCTACTGAAATGCATGTATGGAGGAGAATTTGCACATTTTTTTCAGATGGGAAACTGCATGTTTTGGCCACCAAACAAACATGCCTTCTAACACTGTAGAGCGGATTGCAATTTCTTTCTTTCTAATGACATTTTAATCTCTGCCATTACAAAAATACAGTTATTAACCAATATGATTTTCTGTTTCGTTTTTACTTTAAAAATGTAGCTTGCAATTTGAGAAATAAAAATTTCAAAACATAGATTATTTTACAACAGGATTATAGGAGAAAAGAAGAAGTTATGTCTTTCAGCAAAGCTAGTAATTTGGTTTCTTTTTAGTAAATGTAACCTTATTTTAAAATTAATTATATTTTTAATAGAAAAGAAAATAATAACACATGGAAATGTATCTTTTCCTTCATCCCAGACAAATCATTCCATATGCTGGATCTAATTTATTGTTTTCAGAACATACAATCACCTCTTATTATTTCAAGTAAGTACAGTCAACCTATATGTAGAAAAATTATTTCACTATTCCAGAAGGTGCAATTGCTAATTTTCATTATTTTAAAACAATAAGTATACATGTGCAGAAAATAATTTTTCTCAATTAAGAGGTATCAGGTTTTTTTATTTCTTTAAATATGAGACAAAGTTATTTTAAAACTGTAGTTTTAATTGCACTGTCACTAGTATTTTAATTGACACAACCTTCTAACATATCTGTTTAAAATGTTGCAAAAGAGTAACTGTCGTTTCCTGAGTAACACGGTATTTAGAATACCTCTAAAATGTACGCTTAAAAATGCATCCAAATTGAGCAGTTAATCCTATTTACAGTTTTGAGAAATGGTATGAGTCTAGTCTTTAAATGAAACTCAGAGAGCTGTTGCTAGAAGGAGTCCAAATTTTCTGTTGTGTTTATTTGTACAATTTATTCTGCTCTAAGCTGAATAAACAGGACAAACAAACAATCTAGACAAAAGACTTTCCTAAATTCTGTGGGAGCTAGAAATTTTGAGGAAATTTGTTGCCAGAAAATGCTGATACAGTGTTTCAGTGACATTCAGCAATGGCTATTGCTGTGTGTCTTCTCAATGAAATTGAAATTCCCATCAGTTGCCCATTTCTGCTATTTATAGAGTTAAACTTGACAAGAACAGTGATGTCACTAAGCCTGGGATCATGCAGTTCGTGGCTCTGGTTAAAGCCTGTCTCCATGGTAGATCAACATAGACCTCTGACATGGCTAAGCACACCCATACCACTGATGCTGGGACTCCAGCATCCTGACCTTGGAAGAACCTGGACAGGCTGGTTTGCCTTGAGCTGCAGAGGAACCTCTGGATCCTGGCCTTGAAGCAGTCTATGTGGAACTCTCTCTGAAGAACACCAGAGTAACGAGGGGAGATAAGGGACATCAAGATCTCCAGGTCTCTAACCTGAATACAGACAGCTCACCAGCTCTACATGTGGTGGCTTGGAAATGGGCAAACTGGAAGTACCATGCCTTTATCTCAGTGCAGTGTTTTCCTGACAGAAAACTTGAAAACTACCTTGAAAGCTGGGATAATGAGGTGGTCCAGAAATCCGTGGGAAATCTTCCTCATCCTGTATCAACTTCTGTCAAACCCAAGATATTTCTGACAAAACATGCTGGACTCAGTAATTTTTTCCCATTTAAAATTAATTAAATTAATTTATCAGAAACCAGCTGTAGTTATTATGTATATAAAAAACCCCTTTTTCTGTAATGGAAAGACACCAAGGACTATTCAACAAAAAATGTGTGTTGCATTACTGAACACTGTAATTCTCAATGTTTAGGGCTCTAAAAACAGCTCTGAAATTCTGCAGTTGTGCGAATATATATTTCTTATCTAAATAGGTGGAAATTTTGAGCCAAAATCTGGCCTTGGAAGTCCAGATACCTAGGACTTGGTGGTCCTGCTGTGAATGCATATGTTTGTAAACAATAGGGAGAACTTGAAGCTTAAATCTCCTTTTTTTTTGAAATATCCATTTTAAAATGCCAGAACACTGAGCCACTCAGGTTTATCAGTCAGAAATGAGGAAGAAGTATGTGTCTTCCAGATCCAGTTTCTTCCAGAGGATTAGGAACTAAAGCAGGCCACAGAAAGAGATTTGACTTTACTTAGCAACCACAGCCCTAAATACATTCCTGGAGCTGGCTATACCAGCCAAAATAAAAGCTGCTAAAAGGGCCTTCTAGGAGCTCACTTGGCAGAGGATTGACTCAGTCTGTGTGAGATTTGGCTCCAATACCTTCCTCACCCATGTGAATTTCATCACCAATTTCCTAGATGACTTCTGATATAGTTTTGGTTTCTTCAGCATCTCCTGGTAAAACTGACAGAACAAGCAAGGCTCCACCTGGGTGGTGTGTAATGGCCAAGATGGGGCACCTGGATTACACAGCATAGAATAAAACATTGGCAGTAGTAAGAGCATCCACTTGAGTAACAAGAAATTTAGTTATCAGGAGTGGAACCTGTCTTCTGCACCTTGTACCAATGATATAACCACTGAATGCTTGATAAAATTAGGTGATTAGAAAAAATCACCTTTCTTCCAGATTTTTGGAGAAGCTGCTCTTCAATATTTGTTGTCTGGCAACACCTATTACATTGGGTTCTGCAGGTGAGATGAGTATGAAACCTAGCAATTTTTTTGAGTATCCTGGCCTGTCAGGAGGTTTGGGCTACCTGCTCAGTAGTACACGGGATTAGGAAGTTCTAGGTATACCAAGAAGTATGCCTAGAAGACCTAGAGGAGTTTACCAGTGAAAACTTTTGTCCACCTAGCCTTTAGATTTTAGAAATTTCCCGGGAGCAGCTGATGGTCTCTTGAGCTTGCATGTTTACATTATGGCTTTGTATCATTATTTGAGATGGACTTTGCTTACACAGTTGTTACACAGCTAGTTCAGCAAGGAGTGGCTGAGTCCTGTGGTTTGGTTCAGGTGCATATTTTTCTGTGATGATGATGCTATATCATCTGGGCTAGTTATCACAGTGACTGATTGCAAACTGTCCAAGCAAATGATGTCTGCATCCAAAAATGACTTAAAATACCAGCAGACATAATTCTGCATCAAATCTGTTGTTGAGATGTAACAGTTGCAAAATATCACAAGCTATTATGTAAAGAATTCAGCCTTCAAGATAAGCCACTTCCAGCAATCAAATCTACAGGATGTTTTGCTCAGTGACACTTTGTTTAGCTGGAGAAGCATAGGGGATGCTTAAATTTGAAGTGCTTCCATAGCTGACCCCAAGATGTACCTTGTTATTTATTTTAGTGTGTTGGGTAACGGCTCATAGCATCTGGAGGTCAGAAAGAAATCAGAGAAGGAAAAAGCTGAAAAGGGAAAACTGAACTCGCTAAATATGCTGTTGTTTAGTCATGTCTTTGTAGTCACAAAGGTTCTTAGAGAACTAAACAGTGGCTGGCAACACCACAAGTGATCACTAAGTCTGTTTAGGGCTCCAGTGTGTTTGTATGAGTCTTATGTGACCTAGAGAAATTCACAAAGTTTAGCGCTAAGATGCTCATCACATCTGACCATTTTGATAAAGGCATGAGTGCAATAATAGTTTATATAAACTCTGTGCTGCGTATTACTCTGCTTGACCACGTTCATCTGGCTGTGGTGGTCCATCACAGCCACGATGAGAGCTAGCCAAATGTCTGAGATGGGATCAGCCTCACCAGAGGAAAAACAATTTTCTTCCCACTTGCTTTCTTTCAGTAGCATGGCTGATGGCTATGGGGAGTGTCCAACCCTTTGGGCTGTCCTCTGGCTTTCCGCAGGGCTATGAGTTTTTTTTCTGAAAGCATTACATCCCTACTTTGGACAACATGAATACCCATCTCTTTTGTGAAGCACAAAATTGACTTATTTCTTTAGAAGAGCAAAATTGAGGTTTTTTAGCAATCCTGAATGTGTTCTAGCACTATTTCTTTGAAAACAGACTTGTGGTTGAGAACAACAAAACCATATTGAAGACATGCTCTTTTTTTGCATGTGCCCCTGGAGTCCATTGCCCCAAGTACAATGAAGAGTAGTGTGTTTCTAAAAGCTTGTAAAATATGTGTGTTTAATGTAATATTAATAGAATAGTTACTGCTTCCTAAAAAATTAAAAATTAAAATATGCATGTAAGGTGGTGAATGCAAGAGCAATGAGAAAACTATGCAGTTCATGATTGTTAAATTTTCATGACAAAGAATCTAATTAAGATTTAGCATAAAGTGAAATTCTTACAATAAAGGGAGGCTTAGATTTACCACTAAACCCAAAGTTTAAGATAATAAACCACAATATAGTAACGTATCTATTTACATTCAGAAAAAGCTTGTGTGGAAATTTGGTTACATTCACGTATTTACAAGTGCATTTTCAAAAAGCTGCTAAAAGTTTGTTGAAATTATTACTATACAAAATGTAAAGACCCATTTCCAGTGGAACTAAAAATTGAAACTGTCAGCATAACTCATCTGAATAGTGCCTACTTAAACCCAAAGTTTAAGATAATAAACCACAATATAGTAACGTATCTATTTACATTCAGAAAAAGCTTGTGTGGAAATTTGGTTACATTCACGTATTTACAAGTGCATTTTCAAAAAGCTGCTAAAAGTTTGTTGAAATTATTACTATACAAAATGTAAAGACCCATTTCCAGTGGAACTAAAAATTGAAAACTTTGGGAATATTTAAAATCAGCCTACACAATAGAATTCCTTGGTAGGAATTTTTTTCCCTACTATTCCTGACCAAGATGAGAAGCATGTGCAAGTTGGAAAAGCATACTGAACTTGATAACAATATGGACCGCACATTTTCTGTTTAAGTGTCAGCATTTTTAGACTGGAAAAATGCATGACAGCTTGATGGTAAGAAATGTAACAGTTTTGAGATGAAGCACATACCTCTTGTTTGTCTTTCCTTTCAAGAAACTGGGGGCTGTGGGGCCACAGAATGTACTTGCGTTCACTATAGAAGAAGAAAATCTTGGTAAGGAGGGATCCACAGACACTGTCCTTGATGTTTTCATTAGTATCTTAGAAGACAGATTAGAAAGAATTCGTATGAAATCTGCCCTTGACCCTGATCTGAGACAGATGTGAGAATGCTGCAGATCTAGAAATCAGAATATCCCAGCAACCAGAAAAATGACAGGAAAAAAGAAGCGAAAGCAAGGTCCATATTCTACTCTTAGGAAAAATCAATGACAGTGTATCAGGAATGAGAACAATAAAGCAAGTAAATGATGTTCAGGAAAAGGATCTAAGCATCTTTCGCATCTAGTCTCTCCCAGAGCAGACTGACCACAGATTAACAGAACCATGCTGCTATCAAAACAGCAAAGAAATGAGGTGGGACTCAAAGCACATTAAATAGACTCAATACACAATGTAAGTTTGCTCTGCCCATCACTGTTAGACTTCTGCTAGAGCTTTGTGTCCAGGTGCATGTCAACTGAGAGTCCAGCACAGAGCATCAATGATATGCTGAGACTAACAAACACCACCACTGAGAAGGAACTGAAGGGACTGGGGCTGTTTAGTCTAGACAAAGCAAGATTAAGCAGAAAACTGATATCAGTTTTCAAGTATTTAAAATTTCAGCTGCGAAGAATTAATTTGTTCACAATGCCTGGTATCAAATAGGACAGGACATAATGGCTACTAATCTAACTTAAGTAATATGAAAAATATTCTCATGGCAAGATCAGCGAAGACCTGGCTGACTGAGAACGGGAATATAGGGAATATTTCTCATTGTCTATTTTTAAGAACTTCCATCAGGAGTGTTGTAGGCATAAGTCTTCCTGTCCTGAAGTAGAAGGATAGAATCTCTTGGGGTCAATCCCAGTTCCACTTTTGCAAATATCTGAAACTGTTAGGAATAATGACTATCACACAGGCTTAGCTTAGAACTCAAGCTAAAAATAACCCATCCTAGGTTCTTTGAAGTCTGTTGTGTTTGAGACTTGCATTTTTATATGTCTCTAGTCTGAAATTCTCAAGTGATCAAGTGATCCCCCACAAATGGAGGGCTAACAGGGAAAAGAATTTTGTATGACTTGTGAAAAATTCCTAAGTACTAGTCAATCTGCAACAGGTGGAAAAGAGGTGCACACACTGTAGCTTTAGAAGCAGGATTCCTTTCATATTCATCCAATTGATTCACTTTAAGCAATAAGCCCATTTTCAAAGGAAAACTGTAGTTAGCAAGAATGTTTGAAAAAGTAAGGGAAAAATTAAATCTAGTGTCTTTCCCTTAAAGTCATATCTAAGCACATGAAAAAGTAACTGTTTAGCCATATTCCTTATGCATACAAAGAGGATCCTCCCTGATGCCTTTAGTTCCATATTGGAGAAATTTCCACCACCTTACTTTCTCTAACACAGATGGTTAAGGTGGTGGGAGGGTTATTTCCCCTCCATATGCAGCTTTCATGGAGAAAAAGTCTCACAGAACAACTCTACCCAGCAGAAGAATCTCTGCAATCTCTACAAAGAAATGAGTGCTTTCCTTGCAACTACAACTTAGAGGATTTAGGAGGTTTAAAAAAATATGATCTACTCCACTATTTCTGGTCTCTGGTATATGCGGTTCGCTGAATCATGAGATTCTGCAAAAAAGGGATTAATGCTCTGCATATATAGAGTGACCCCCCCCTTTAACATGAAATGAGTAGGTCAGCCTGCAGGGACTGAGGCCGGTACACATGGACAAATTAACTCTGAACAGGCATGAATTGACATACCATCACAGTTTAGACATATACAAAACGTTTCAGTGAGGTGTGGTATGCATGTACCAATAAAACCAGTGTTATTGTGGTTTTAAGGAGGAAAATACCACTGCGCTTCTGAACATATCAATGTGACCTTCTGATGATTTTTTAGAAACTAGATAACAGGATAGTAGCCTTTATTTTTAAAATTCTGAGTTCATGGGGAAAGAAGATAATGAGTTTGATAAGGAAAATTATTTTTGAACTCTACAAGAGTGCTCTATCTATGCATCCACCAAGTACCTGTATTAGTTGATTCATTTTATTCAAGTGATTTTCCAAATCCTTACCTACTAAAAGGACCCTCAACATTTCACTGCCACTTAGAAATTTTATCCTGGCACCACCCATTCTGATATGGGGAAATTTTATTCACAATTTATGAAGGATGTACGCTGACAGAAGTGATCAATTTAGTAGACTAGATCATTTGTCCAAGAAAATATAAAGAGTCTGTGGCAAAACACTGTACAGCAATATACATGATACCAAATTATTTTAGTTAGATCCCAAAAAGTCTACAAATGAACATCAGCAAAAATATTTCTACCAATGTGAATGGACAGTAAGCTAACAAATGCAATTGAATTTTGATGAATGCAGCAATTAACACAAATTAGAATGACTAATTTGTTATAGGTTGTGAGCAGTTTCCTAATGCAAGAAGGGGGAATCAATGAAGTTCAGAGGAGAAACAAATTAAAGTCAAAAGTATTATTTAAAAGTATTATTTAACATGCTCAATATCTAATCAGAACAACTCACTGCTGCAAGAAATAAACACCAAGAAATGAGCAGTATTAAAAAACTAATTATGTGGATAATTGTCCTGGTTTCAGCTGGGATAGAGTTGTTTTTCTTTATAGAAGCCAATATGAGACTATCTGTTGGATTTGGGATGAAAATAATGCTGATCACATACTGATGCTTTCAGTTGTTGCTAAGCAGTCAAGGACTGTCCAGCTTTTCATGCCGGCCTGCCAGCGAGAGGGTGGGAGGTGCACAGGAAGCGGCGAGGGGACACAGCCGGGACGGCTGGCCCAGGCTGGCCAAAGGGATATTCCATACCATATGATGTCATGCTCAGTATATAATGCTGGGACGAAGAAGAAGGAAGGGGGGGACATTGGGAGTGACGACGTCTGTCTTCCCAAGTAACCATTACGTGTGGTGGAGCCCTGCTTACCTGGAGATGGCTGAACACCTGCCTGCCCATGGGGAGTGGTGAATGAATTTGTTGTTTTGCTTTGCTTGCGTGCGCGGCTTTTGCTTTACCTATTAAACTGTCTTTATCTCAAACCATGAGTTTTCTCACTTTTACCCTTCCGATTCTCTGCCTCATCCCACTGCGGGGGAATGAGTGAGCGTCTGTGTGGTGTTTAGTTTTTGGCTGGGGTTAAACCACAACAATAATGAAAGACAGTTATAGTTGCTCAAGGTGTGTATGTAATGCATAAGCAAATAAACTCCCTATTGACAGAATGTTGGGAAATGTCATATCCCATATCTATACCCAAAGGCATAGTCTGAAACTTGGACTAGCTTTTGGAACATGCTGACTAGTGGATGCCACAGTCTGAAACGTTTGAGAATGAGATGGACCTCTGATTTTGAACTGACACAGCTCTCAATTCCACTTGGTGGCAGTGCTCCCACCTTATAATCTACACCTTACATTTGGTGTTGCTAAAGTCACCTTTTGTATCCTTCTCCAGTCCCATATCACAGTGCTTTTTAAAACAATAAGATTATAGACATTACTTTTTCTAAATTGCTACAGAAATCATAAGATACCATACCTTGACATATTTGGTACCTAGTATAAAGGCATTCTTCTTTCATTTTCTGTTACTGAAGATGCATGATAATGAATGATTACTATGGGAGTATTTGAACTGTGAACAGTATTTTAGTTTAAGTCCTAATACAGTCAAAATTTTATGTAGCTTGGCTTTGTTGATTGATTTCCAATAATACATTTCAGATTGGCATTTCAGATTGACAGCTGTTGAAAACAAGGAACAAGTTGACAAGGCAATATTACTTTTTTTCATTAATTTCAGGCTTTTTATATGTATTTGTCCTGTTTGTCAACGCTCTTAGTCATCTTGTATTTTAAATACTGAGCAAGTCCTGGGAATTAAACTGTACCATTGTTATTAAATGTAAAAAGTGCATTTGCTGTTGTGTAATTGTCAGTGTTGGCTATGACAAGGAAGACAGATTTAAATGTTATCTTGCAGTGAATATCCATCTACCTTCTAGGTAACAAGAAAAAAACTTTTAAATTGTGTTTAGAAAAGAGGGAAAGTGAAGGCTGAATCAACAGTTTGAACTGAAAGCCCATGAGATACAAGAAATAATTAGAAACCATGTCCCCCACGCTTATGAGTCAGTGTAATTACTTGCAGGAGGCTCCAAGCTATAGTTTCTGCACACTCCCACCCTCAAGTCCACCGTCCGATGCAGTTCCACTCATCCCAGCATATTCCATGCTTCTCCTATCATATAGGCTAATATCTGCTTAGTTTTCAACTGAAGAGGTTTAATGAATGACCCATTTTATGATATCCCTCTGTAAGAATTTCTTTGTGGCTATCTTCCTCAATACCTCCCAGATGGTTTAGTATCAGAACATGGTAGAAGTGGATGGGAGCAGATGTGACCTAGAAAACTTCCAAAGTACGTGGAGAAATACATTTACCCATGTTATTTATTTCTTCTCTTGTTGACTTAGAAAAACAAAACAAAATAGCAGTAGCTGCAAGGATTGCTTTGTAGCTAATGGAGTTGGCAAAAGATTGTCTAGAACAGGAAAATGCTGGTTAGGGCAGAACATAGATTTCGGAACTCTTCAGCATCTTCCCCTTTAACATGTTACTGCTCAGAGACTGAATATCTGCATCCTCAGGAGATGTAGGCAACGAAAATCTCATGATTAATGTGAATGTCTTTGCCACCATGGGCATTTTACATCATCTGACATGCAGAACTCACTTCCATACTCTTGAGTTTTTTCTGGTGCCTAGCCTCTTCCTTGCTCATGAGTGCGTTGGAGACTTTACCGTGACCCAGGCCATGTGGGAGCAACAGGGACTCTCATGGCAAATGTTCAAATTGTATCTTTTACTGCTAGAACAGTACAAATTTGTGTTGTTAGAACATGGACAGGTGCATGCCCCACAGGCAAAGTGAGTCACCCATCCAACATCAGTCGTCTGAGGGCTGGTCACTGCTAATCGTTTGGCAGCATTTGTAGCTAACTGCACTGTGCAGTAAAAGGAGTGACTTGCCCCCCAGATGTACAGAGAAAAGGCTCCATTAGCCTAGTCTTTGAATTTTTTAGACAGCTGCATTTAAAGAAATCCCACTGTTAGCTTTCATGGCAATTAACATTCAATACAAAATTTTCCATTTTGACAGCATGGACATTTTCTAGCAAATACATAAAGGTGTTTCTGACCTGCATGTTGTAGATTGTTATTAAAAACACTGGCATTCCTCAAAATATTTTTTGATTCAAGGGCTGAAATTACTAGTTTTAAAGATTAAGACTAAGGTCTTTGCTTAGTGTGATTTTTCAAAAAACTCAATAAAACATCTAGTGGCTCTGCAATGTTTTAACAGAAAATACTATGAAAAATCTTTAGCACAGCAAAAATATTCATTGTATTGGTGACAATTTTAATTTCATTACTAGACTGATAAGAATGTTAACTGTTGGACAAACTCAATTCTGGCTTCAACAATTTGGTAGTTGTCGTGGTTTCTTAACCGCAAGTGGCAAACTGAAATACTTTCTTAGAAAGAGAAATATCTTGAAGCATTGCATGACTCACAGGGGCACAAGAAGGATTTAGAACTTTTCATCTGTATAGTGGTGTTATGACTCCAAAAGAGCAGCTAAAAGCTGTTTGGCGAAAATTATTTTGGACATCTTTATAGAGCTTTACAATGGCTTGAAGTAATTTAAAATGGCTGTGGTGTTGTTGCTGACAACATTAGCGAAAAAAAGGATGCTATTTTGACAATTCCCCAAGTTGGAGAATAAAAGCCATTGCAGTACCCTTTGCTTTTAAGCTGTTTCTGAACAGAAACCCTTGTTGATTGGTTCTACTCACATTGTCTTTACATTCTCTTCCCCAAAGAAGTGTGCACCTAGCTTTTTAGCACTTGATAAGCTTTATTTTTATCACACAGTATTTATACTGTCCTGTCCAACTTGTCAACGTGTTTTACTGTGATATTTATGAGCACTTCAGGGAAGGAACTGTTTTTACACCTTTCATAAAAAAATGTCTTGCAAGTTCTTACCCATATCTAATGTTTCTGGGTATTCTGCCATGAGAAATAGATACATGCAAAAAAATTTTAATCATCAGTCCAACATTTAAGCGTTTGTGGCCTTTTTTTTTAAGATTATTAGTAGGTATAGACAGCTACTGAAAGACAGGTATCTTATTTTCTTCCTATTTCTACCTGAATTATCCTTAAATTCTAGATATACGAGCTGAAATTGTCCAATGCAGAAGAGGCAGTGTGTCATCACTGCAACCGATATAGCACAGAATGAAAATCAAAGATTTGGTCAGACTTTGAGGGATCAGGGGTAAAACAAAAAGTCTCAGATGATCTGTTCCTATGTACATGACATGCTGAAAACTTCTTTAAGATCTGGAAAAATCAGTTTCCACTTTTAGTTCCTTGCATAATGCTAAGCTATGCTGTACTGTTTGTAGTTAAGAAGTGGGGGCAGTTTTTTCAATGAGTTAGATCTTCTGAGAGGTGTCCATTGTCTTCACATCACTTTGATGTCATCAGGAATGCTTTATGCTATCTGCACTGTTGCACTGTGAGTCCCTGAGATGGTACCATGTCAATCACCAGTTCTGTCTTTAATACCATCCAAGCCACTACTAATAAGCAGGGCTGAGAATGTAGATTTATTTCCCTTTTACATCACCAGTAACAGAATGAACTGAGGAAGACAGATTTGGTTTTGTTTTTTTTTTACAAGAAAGAAAACTATTCTATAACTTCAGTGGGTGGCAATCTCCAAGGACTGAGAACAAATTATTTGCATTCCACTGAAAAGTCTCAAGATTTGCTCAGCAAAACACAATTTGATTCCTCTACTTCTACTAATCTTGCAAGAAGACATAAGCGAAGCAGCTTGTTTCAGAATAGGTATCTCAATGTAAGTTAGGTTGACAGATAATTCTGCTAAATGTAAAGATGTATGACTGTGTGACTTAGAGGTACCACCTGGTTGTTGTGTCAAGACCTGTAAAACCATATACAGTGATGAAATAGGCATCTACCTTTGCGTAGTTCACCGAATTTGTACTCCAGATACTACCACTAAATAACAATGGTCAGCAGCCAGCAACAAATTCAGCATCTGCACTGAAGGACTTAAAAGTAATACTATAATGTGCTGAAGGAAGAGAACAGGAGAAAACAAAGGAGGGTATCACATTGCCAGACAATCTTAGAAAGTGACCAGGGTCAGACTAAAGAGAAAAAGAAATCCCCTTATGAACTCTGGTAATTTGACTCAGAAAAAAGCCCTCAGCTCGCCCTAAGTCCACAGCTTGGCTTAATTCCGGAAATCACAGCAGGACACGTACATTGCACCTACTGAATTAATGCAGTGCATTAGCAGTATTCGCACACCCTGTCTACGTTGTATTGCTGTGGCCAACCTCCAGAGCTTCTGAGAAAGAGAAATCTACAGAAATGGAACTATGCACTAAAGGCAGAGAGGAGCAAATCCTGCCTAACCAATGAAGACGACCAGCATTAACCTTGCAGCATGGGATATAATATTAACATAGGGCAGACAAAAATTCTTCTTTCAATCCTGCTTGGCTATATTAGTGCTACCAAAATGCAAGGATTCTGTGTGGCTATCACTAACCAGCTACACACAGCACCACATGTGACAGAACTCCTCCCAGAAGCTCTCTGCCCATCCCTAATGTTATGTTTCCATGTATAATGCACTGCTCTGTGGAGATAATAGCTTGGTCTCCAGGTGCCATAGAGCTGCGTTAGGGCAGTGATGGTGGGCAGACCTCATTACCCTGGGAAGAGCAATGCCTTGACCGCGTACAACGCTTCCACCTCTACAGCTCCTTGGACATGACAACACCCAGGGCTCTATTACTCTCACGGGGAGGTCAAACAGGAGGCAACTGGGAACGCTGCACAGCAACATAAATCAAGTCCCCTTGCCAGGAGTAGTGCTTAATTGCAAATTTGTGGATGTCTCTTCGTAGTTGTTGAGAGTTAGGCACAAGTTTGAAGATTTTTCCTTAAATGAAGTGATGATTTTTTAATCAGAGGGTTAAGAAGGTAAATACATATATATATAAATTAAATGACAGAGGGCTTTAAATGGGTATAACTTTTGAAGAAGGTGATTTCCTGTGTTTCTAATGCCCATTTTTTTCCTCAAATTGTATTGGCTTTTTTTTCTGAAATAGTCAGTGTTATAAATGACTGTACTCTCTTGCTACTTGTTATTTTCACTCTCCTCACTTCTGATTGAATAGGTACAGATCCATTGTGAACTTCAGTGCAGTCTTTCTTACATAATACGTTCAGTGTCGGGTTTGGTTCCCAGCACTACGTTCTGAGCTGAGCCACGTAGCCCAACTGCTCTTACGGTGAACATTAGGCTATGGTTGTCTTCTGCCAGCCAGGCTAATTCAACCAACCCAGCTGGACTTAGCACCTGTTATCCATTTTCCTCCAGGAACTGAGCACTGGCCTGATTAGACTCGCTTGAAAAGGCAGCATTGTCAAAACATCAGCCATGTTAATTGGCATCAGTAAGGTTGCCTCGGGGGAAAATGGCTTAATGCAACAAATACCCCTAACCACATATCTAGCCATGTGTTTCCCTACATTAACTCAACATTTTATTTTATCTGCTTCAGTTTATTTTCACTTCAGGGCTGGAGAATTAGGTCTGCTTGCTGCTATCCCAGTATGTGTGCTGGTTGTGTATCAGACTCTGCTGACAGCACACTTGCACACTCCTTTTTTCCTTCCTGAGGCTAGCATGCTTAATACTAAACAGCGCATCATAAAAACACATACAATAATTCCAGCCTTCCACGGATGAATTCCAGCTGGTTATTTTCATCGGTCTTCTTATGGTTTTAGAATGAAGTCTAGGTTTGCTCCCAGATGTAGCTAAAACAGTCAGTTGCTTTCGGCAACAAATTGCTGGCAAAGAAGGAGAGAGGGGAGAGAGATCAGTAAAAACATTGCAGCCAAAGTTCTCTCTAGCTAATGCCACCAATGCCAGCTGGTGAACCATGCTACTCTGAATAATGAAATTCAGAATCTCCTAAGCAATGGGCCGGCCGTTATTATCTTAACTCTCTTGAAAGAGTTTATTACAGCTGTCTTATCTTTAATTTTGTTTTATTTCATAATGATTATTTTCTTTCCAGTCTCCTTTAACTCTGCTGCATATATTCGAATATGGGGTACTAAACAGAGGTATGCACTGTTACATGAACTTTCAATCCTTCTTGATAAGCATCTAGAAGGTGAAGAAGTGGCTGGAAATAAAATATACATTTTTTTTATATGTTATATATATATAAATAGCATATATGTGTGTGTGTGTTTTATATATGTTAGCTATAATTATGCACTAGCAGCATGGTGTCCTCCAAGCTTAATCTGGAACATATTAATCTGGAATGGGGCATTATTTTTTAGAGAGAAAAATACTATTACTGAATGACAGCCTAATTGCTTTCTGAAGCACCCAGACTTTCATTAAAAATCCCCACTCCAAATGTCAGTTAAGCAAAACTCTGGCTAGCCAAAGAAACCTGAAATGAGCTCACTTCCAAATCATCATGTTACACTTTAATTCAAATGTACATTAAAGCCCTGATCCAGCAAAGCATTTAAGCATATGTTGAAGTCAATGGGATTACTCGTACATTAAAATTTAAGCATATGTTTAAATACTCTGGTGCACTAGATTAACCTATATTTTATTTTCTCTCCTGTTGGCCAAAACATTGCCTTTATCTCTCTACCTTTCATTTCCAATCCCTTCCCATTTCCTCTCACTGGTGATTAGTAGCTTTCGGTTAACTTGGTCTGAATTTTTCTCTTGAGTAGTTATATTTCAATTTCATCATATCGAAGCCTCCATTTTCTCTACCGGCCTTGCTGCTGTGTATCTGACAACAGCGTTCATTGAGCTAGCGATGGGTATTGTTAGCTGGCTCCTCAGACCCTTTGTGTTGTATTGTAAGTGCCTTCCCTGCCAGTGCCCGCGCTGCCATGCGCTGCGGTGGCAGCTCAACCCTGTGCTGCTCTGGCCACTACCCTCTTTTTGAGGGTAGCTACTGAGGGCTTTCAGCACTGCTCTTGCTGCTCTCAGTTGTTGTTCTGCTGCTTTTCCTGCTCCTTGTTGGTACATTTCCTTTTAATGAAGGAGAAAAGGTTTTAAGTATTTAAGGGTCAGACCCCAAGTAAGGGGTGAGGGCTACTTCCATGCTAACCAGCTACCCATGGTAAGACATTTTAGTTTATGACTAAACTACATGAAGACTGTTATAAAGTTACATGACTGCCCTAGGAAGCTCTGGATCGCTGTCATTCTATAAATGCTTCATATTTTCATTTGCTCATCATGTTTTGAATATTTCCATCTCATTTACATTTTTTCGCAAGACACACAGACTTTCTATTACAAGATATCAAAATCAGGCAAAAGAGCAAACCATGGAACTGAAGCTTCTAGAAATCCTGGAAAATTCATTTCCTCAGATTTATTTCTGTGTGTATGTGGAAAAAATCGTATCAATGTGTGCTTTGAAAATAAAATTTTCTTAAGCCAATGAACCACCTTAGTAAATAAATTTACATCATGAAGTCAGAAAAGATAAAGTTTAATACGACACATTAAGTCTGGCAGTGAAAAGCTGACCTCTACAATATTTACAAAAAACTGTCCAGTGGCTCCAGTCCAGGAGAAAGGCTTCCACAGCTGCCTTTGGGACACAGCCATGTCAACTTTATACGTAGTACTGATATGATGAAGCAGGATAGGGGCAGAAAAGTGTGGAGAATCATGAGGTTACCACCTTGGTGGCTTGGTACCTACTGTAGGTCATTTATGGTATCTGACACATGAAAGTTGTCTGCCAGAAGGTAACATCAAATACAAAAAAGAAAGAACAATGACTCTGTTCAAAATCGAGCTACTGGAGTTCATGACCCACATACTATTTTTGAAAAAGAAGTTACACTAAATGGAAGAGCTGCATTTCACACTGTTTCAAGGACAGACAGGCAAGGGAGATAATATCACAGCTATACTAAGGTTGCCTTCAGTTTACATTACCTTCAGCACAGGACATCAGCCTGGGAAAGTCCAGCATCAATCCTGCCATGATTTTCCCCTTGATTAAAAAGCTTGTTATTATAAAGGGGAAAAAAAGGAGCAAGTCTAAGAGTAGCATTTGTCACAGCTAACTTTAAGGATTACAACACAGATTTCTACATCTGAGCTGGTTGTGTAGGATTCCATCGCATTCAACAAAATTTTTGTTAGTGTAGTCAGTGGAGTTTAGGGTATGAATCTTGTGATAAAATATAGGTGTTTACTATAGTCTGAGATAAATTGTATCCTATTGGGTGGAAATTCTGGAAGCCTGGGAGTGAGTGGCTCAGATGTAAACACCTGTGTGGCAAACACTCACATCCAGTCAGATGTAAGTTATCCCAGTTGACACTGAGAGAATCTGGGAGCTTTCAAAAAGCTGGGTAACTGTGTAATATGTTGTCAAAACCTGTTAGGGAAAAAAACAAAGAAAGGGACAGAGAAGAAAATGTTGTATTTCACCAGTGATTGAAAGATGAAAAAGATCTGTCATAAACTGGAAGCATAAGTGAGGATGTGAAAGAAGATTCCTTGGCCAAAACCAGAGCCAGCTCAAAGGTAAAAAAAGAGGAAAACAATGTCAAAGTTGCATTAAAAAAACATACCAAGATTTCTTCTAATCATATTCAACAGATAGCATCACTGTCAATAACTGGTGGACTAACAGAAAGGTGGAGCAAGGCAGTGCTTGAGGGAAGAGAGAATAGTCCTAGAATGCATGAACAGAAAATTTCTGTTAGGGAAGAGGGATTACAAAGGGAAGAGCAGAGAAAACCAGAAAGGCTGCTGGCATGAATGCCATAGGAGGTGAATGCTTTGGGGATGAGAGACTGTTTACAAATATCCTCTATCACCCTATTCTGCAGCTTTGCGCTTACTCTACACTCTTATTTTGAGTTCACCATGAGGGATGGTACCTTTTCTTTCACTGAAAATACAATCTATGGCAAATTTAGCACTGGGCCTTTCAGTATCTTCCATTCCTTTGCTAAGGAAAATATCAAAGGAGATGCATGGAATGTTGTCTATGTTCAAAGCAAACATATTCCATTGGTTTGGGAGTGCCGTTCCACACAGAGAAGAAGCTGTCTCAACACGCTCATTTCCACAGGATAAAAGGTTACTACTAGACAGACTGTATAATTTGGAGAGATGGAATGAGTAGTGACCAGCTCCTCTGAATGGAACTTCTAGTTTTCTACCACTAGGAAATTAAATGATATTTAAACTTCAGAGAGCTAGGAAGGAGAGGGATGTGGTGCAATGCTATCCTTATGTAGAACTAAGACTCACAACACAGGTTTGATTATCCTCAAAGGCTCTTCTAGTTGTGGCAGGAAGATATGTTTCAGAAGTTGTGGAACAAAGGAGTGGAAAAATTTCCAGGCTTTTGCCTTGCTTTCAAGGTGCTTCAGCTAGGGAAACAGAACGGAAGAGAGGGAGCTGATTCAGATCTACCTGGTCTCTCTGCCTCTCCCCTTGGTAATTTCATTGCGTTAGAGGGATCCCCAAGTAACAGGCTACACCAACCTTCTGTCTGTAATGTGTTGTCATTATGGCTGTAAGCAGTGGGAGGAACCACAAGAGGTATGACCTTCCAACATTTTAATTAAGTTAATATCCTACTCCACAGAAGGAACGTACAAAGTGGACAGCAGGGATTTTCACGACACTTCATTTCCTGTGGCACCAGAGCAGAAAGCAAGGTCTTAAGCGAAAGCTGACCAACTGTGAGAAAAAGTTGAGGCTAATAAGAGAGAATAGAGGCTTATGATATTGACCTCTGCAGTTGTATTAATAATGATTTTTAATTATAACTTTTAATAATGAAACTATTGCAGATAACACCTCTAATTGTATTTTAAAATCACTTGAATGATTAAGAAAACTTCAGAAACACTTTCTTATTCCCAATTTGGAGGCCTCAGTCATTAGATATAACAGAAAAATTGCAGTTTTTTCTTTAAAGAAGGGCTCTTTGTGAATTCCTGTAGCTTTTATCTTCCTGTTTTGAAAGATACTTTCAAAAGAAATATGTGAGAAATTAGACATCGCTGAGTACAATTTGTTTCACATTTCTGTTAATATGTTTGTGACAGGACAAAACAGGCAACCCAGGAGGAGATGCCTGTATGCCTCAAACAAGATGAAGTTGGCTTTGTCAGTAGTGTGAAAGTTAACTAATGGCAGCATAATATAAAACACCCATGGGTGGCAACATCACCAGAATGACCAGAGGAGTGTATCCTACAGCTCTACCTCCTTCAGGCCTGAGAATGTCCCTCTACGTCAGGGTTTCATGTTTGGAGACATCAGAGGATCGTAGGAAGTCATCACAGGATCACTTTCTATGGGATTTTTCTTCTCCCCTCTATAGCTATGAAGATTCCTGTTCTTATGGTGGAACACAGCATTTGCCACTTGTTTAAAACATTTGTGTAAAGTAGTCAAACAATTTTGCACTGTGTAAAGTAGCAAGCATGCATTTCACAAATTAATTCTACTTTGTATTTTTTCATCCGTAGAGGAGGCAAAATATCAAATTTGTAATTAGCGTGATAAACACCATTAAGTTTTGACTCAAGTGGCGATTTTATGGCAGGATTCAGACTAGTACTTTTGCCCTTTTCTCCTGAGTTCAACATGACCATATAAACAAATAACTGTCTGGGGGCAACTATGTCCTTTCAAGGAGCAAAAAGAACAAAGTCATTCATTCTTATTCCATAAATCAACCTTCATGGAAAAACAGTATCTATCTGTTCAGCATAATATCTGGCAACTCACCATGTCCAGAAAGAACGACTTTTCACATTGAACAGTTTGAAACATGTTTTTTCTAACTGTCCTTGTCACATCTGATTATGATGCAGGGGGGGCTGTTTGCTATGAGATGCAGCTATCTCAGCGCCAGAACACGAAGTGGTAAGTTGCCTCCAGCTCTAAGATAATGGTTTCACATTAGGGAAGATAAGCTGTGTGCAGTTTCTGTTTAAGCAATTTCAGTCCAAAACTAGGATTTTGACCATCATTTTCTAGTTGGCATGTTGAGTTGGTTTTGGATTTTGGGGTGTTTTTTTGAGAACAGTACTTTTTTTTTTTTTTATCGTCTACCTTGATATATCTGAATTTCAGAAAACAGAATCCTTCTGGCATTTAGTGTAAGTGCTCTAAATAATATTTACAGAAATTACTAGTAACTTTTTAAAATCATGGCAACTGTATCCTTTTGCTTTCAATAACATTAAAATCCTGTACAGTGCCTGGTATTTCAAGGTATCTTTATCTGTACTGGTCCAGAAAGTTCTATTAGGCACATTTGGGTATATGACTTTTAGTTACCTGGAGGAGATAAGCTGTTTAAAACCAGAATAAAAAGAAAACCTAACAAGTATACACCAAGATGCTGGTGAAAAAGCACATATCTATGAACTATTCACACAACAGTTTCTAGCTTAGTACTGGGAACGGTGAAGATTTGCCAGTTCAGGCTACTTCAACTCTGAAGTACAAAGTGCTTGTGAGCAAAATGCTACGGTAGCAGCTCTTAGAGTTATAGATGGAATCATTCACATCACTTTAATAATCTGCTTCCATTCTTGATAAATCAATCTGTATTTCATTATCCTATGAAAAATATAGAGTTCCATTCCTTATCCTTAAACATTTCCACTTTGTATGCATGGGTGTCTAGAACTATTGTTCTGGGCAAGCATGATGTTCAAAAAAGACATTTGAAGGCAAAAACTCATGCTGACATACAGGTATACAATTCTTCATGGTTTGTTCCAAAGAGTGACTGTCTTCATTTGGGTAATAGCAGAAAAAAATAAGTTGCTCCATATTACACGGCAGCCTAGCAAAAAGAGGGAATGAAAAGATGAAGTCCACAGATTTCACTAGCAGCAACATAACAAAGATGCATGCTTTAGGGCAAAGAATCTACAGTTTATTCTTGACTCTGTATCTGTAAATTAAAGGTATTTGTATTTCTTAAATATAGTTTGACTTTGCCTCATTCTAGATATCTTGAAGATAGCAAATAAATTTTCTAAAGTCAAGAGAAGTACTCTCCAGACTTTTAAGATATGGCTGACTGTATGTATGCAAGTCACTCATTTGTGTGGAGCACTGCTATGCCTGAAATTGTGTTTCCAATATAAGAGCTATTTCACCCTAAATAAGTTAGGGAAAATAAACTGATATGAAATTTGTTGATATGTTGGATGTATCGACTAAGTAAATTGATATGAAATTTGACATTTTCTATGTATGATCTGACAGTAGAACTAAAACAAAATATTTTTTTTTACATCCAAGGAGACTACATTTTAGAGAAGAAAATACATGAAGACAAATGAGGTGTTTCTTCTTGAACTACATGCAGCTTTCTGTAGCATGCTGTGGATTTCAAACTACAGGGCATATAGTTTTAGATCCAGTCACAGCTATCTGTAGCAGTTATTATGCCCATATGTAAACACTAAAAAAGAGAACTGACAAGATTCAGGGAAAACTGCCAAGTTATATAAGACTTAAAATGACAAACTGTTGACATACTCTACAGTTAAGGTTCAGATTGTCCCTGGCAATTGAATTTGTACAGTGGAAGGACTTGGGGGAGGGAAAGGGTACAAATATTTGCATATGTGAGCTCCATAGAAGGACCAGAGAAACGAGTCTCAGCAGATGCTCTGTCTGGATGGTTTTCTGTGATGTTCCTGATACCTAAAAGGAACAGGGAGGCAATGGGATATGCTGCTGCTTTCTCTGTGCTTCCCCCCTACCAATGCACTTGTTGACAAAGTGGACTAGACGAATGAGAGGAATTTGCTTAGTGTGTTTCCACTGTGCATAACCTCTGCATATCAAACCAGAAGACTTTTTATGTTCTAGCATATTAGATACGTATACATACCACCTCCCATCTTTTTCCCATGGAATAATTTTCCCAGGTCTCACTTTCTCTATACGTAAATGTCTGTTGCAGGCTCATAAAGAAGTTAGGTGACTTATTTTGTCTGCCCAAAGCATGGCAAATGACGAACTTCACTATCTTGCCAATATGAACCTCCCCTGTCACACACTCCACACATTGTAAGCTTTCCAAGGCAGACATGATTTTTTTCCCAAATGTATAAACGCTTAGAACATCAGCAGTGCATTCGGACTTCAATAAACCTTATTATAATTATTTATCCTTAGAGTAACCAGAATGGGTTTGCCAGCTCATGGATACAAGAGGAAAAAAATCTGGTAGTTCCTTCTCTTCTACAGGGATTTAGATACTTGCACTGATCTTTGTTGTTAACACTGAAGGGCATAGCAAGGTGACTGTTCTCCATATCACTGTATCTGAAACCATTTTAATTTTATATGTTAAAATTAACACCTTGCACTTCAGAACTTATCTAAATGGGTACCATACTTTCAATGAAAATTTGTAAATCTGCCATCTTATTTAAATCCCACCTCAGACATGACAACATTACCATCTGGCAGAAATGAAAGAAAAGTTAAGCTAAAACAAATGATTTTCTGCTGAGCTTTATGTTTTAGGTTACCTCACCCTCCAACCCTTGAGGCAACACCGTTTCTGCTTCATCTACCTCAGCAGTCTGTCTTATACGTAATTCTTGCACACGCAAGGAAACGTTAAAGAACCGTATTTTGCCTTAATACGTTATATTTCAACAATGTTTGTTCTTATGGGATTTAAACAGCTTGTTTTCTGAAACATATTGTTCAAAGTTGTGGGGTTTTTTTCTGATTGATTTTTCTTCACAATCAAGGCCCAATGTTCTGGGTAGATATCTAGGGTCAATGCTCTGTTGCTAGGCAGTGGGGATTAGTGGCTCTTTATCATGCTGGATTACAGGAAACCTTGTGGAATCAGATGCAATTTGGGACCCTGGAGTCAGTCCCACCATTCCTTACGCTCCATTGCGTAGTTGCTTGGTTGCAACACTATTTTCAGCTTTTTGTGTTTCAGAAACATTCTCAAACTGCTGTCAGACTGGATGCAGGAAGCACAGCTAAGCACTATTATCCCAGTGATAACTCCTAAGAAAAGAGTATTTCAGGTGTTTTGGCAATTGTTCAAGTTACGTGCTTTTGAATCAAATTAAATTTCCTTACCGTTATAGCTGCTCTTGGACACAGAAGAAAAGGATGGACTGGGCATCTCCTTCTGCTTCCTCTTGAACTTCCTTTCTCAGCTTCATGGATCAGGGAAGTACTGCACACTTGGGATGACCAAAGACAGCTAGAGGTCTTTAAGTTGTTTATTTCAGGAAACAGGTATTGAACTCACTTTTTGAACTATGTCAATTAGCATTGACCAGAGAGGTTTCCCTCTGTATGCAGAAGTGTGTGAGCATCATTATTTGCGAGCTAATAGTCAATAGCTGATCACTGAGGCAGTGAAAAATTAGAAACCTGTCAGATGTCTGGATCTTCAGTGTATGGTATGTGGGATTGTGCTAGCAAAAGTCTAAAAGGCTTACTACACAGGGATGGACAATTCTGCTGTCCACTATAATATTTTAGTATTTACCAAACACATCTCCCCATAGCTGTTACTGTGGGCAAAAATGTCCTTATTTCGTGTTCTGAGGATAACAGTAATATAAGGTGTCTTGTTTAATGACTGTGACATTCCTGTCTCTGTGGCTTCATGGTAGACCCAAAGCTGCCTCTGTGGATGTGTTTGTAGTGCATCGAGGAGAGCTCAATCTTACAAGGTAATTTCACCTTGTTCACTGGATGCGATTGCCTGTGCAGGCATGCAAATAAAAATTGGGGAAATTTTTATTTAAGGTTCTCAGAGAGTGTGTGTATGTTGGAAACATGACTGAGAGGCTAGAGTTTGCCTACAGTTTTGTCATGGCTTCAGTGTCACATGTCCCAGGGAGTAGCTTTTCTTCATTTGTCTGCTAGCAGTTTATAGATATGGACATCTCTCTGAGAAGTGGTAAGTTGAGACTGAACTTGCTTTGTCTTGTGAGGCAAGATACTTCAGCGTTTCTTGTTGAGGCTGCACATAAACACATAATATCAAGGCAGGAACAAAACTCAGTCTATGAACTTGCTATCAAGATGAAGTCACAAGTGGATCCTGATTATGTGCCAGCATTTAAGTAGAGTGGAGTTACTCTATTAGGATAAAACTGGAACAGTAGAGAACATGTAGTAAGCAACCAGGAACTGGGGTTTGGAGTACAGTGAGAACAGTTTTCAAATATTTATTGAAAATAGAAATACATCAACACAAATATTATAGTGGATTACTGATTTTTAAATATGGTTACTGTTTTTTTAAAGCAGAAATTAAAACTCATGATAAAGTTAGAAAAGTTTATCTGTCAATAGAAACCAAATTATTCATGTAAAGCTGATACATATTGATTTATACTGAAACTAACTTTCTTATGTAAATAAGGCCCTAGATTGTAGGGTCTATGCACGTAGGTTTCTAGAACCAGGTATGTCCTGTTTACTAATAGTCTCTATATAACCTAGAATAATAAAAGACTGATGCTTGACTAGCGTTACTGAGAGGTATCATAACATACATTTGAACAATTAGAGCAAACAAAATCAAAATGAATATTATACAAATTTAATAGAACCTCCAAGAACCTCAAGTTTTAGCTTAGGAAAGGATGTTCTTGCTATTATTTTTATTTTTCAGGGTGATTTATTTAGGTTTGAAGTTTATAAATTGCACAGGTTCGCAGTTCTGCTTTTCCCTCTTCTACAGCAGAAACAGCAGCTCTCATTTAGCAATCCTATTCAGGAGTTTTCTTTCCCTTTTTTCACTGGTGAAATTACATACAGGACCTTTGATCAGCCACTGTACATTCTATATAAATATAGATGGAAAAATCTCACATTCACTGGAACCGAGTACTTTACCTCAATTTGAATCCCAAGAAATTATTTCTACTACTTGCCTGTCATACATTTTATTGGGCTGCCTGGCTCTGTCATGCCACCCTGGGAAACCCCTGCCACTCCTAATTTCCAGGGATACCCTATTCCACCCAGCGCCCTGATATGATATTAACATGAGCACTTTTCATTGTTTCAGCATGTGTCCATCTTTCATCTGATGTTCTTGAAGTTATGCTCAAAATGGGAGTCTCCAGGAACACTCTCTCTTGGAAAGCCCATATCAATGGTCAAGCAGCTCCAGGATGGAAGAATATACCTGCAGCAAGAACCGGATGCACTGCTGTGGCAGCAGAGAAGGTATGCAAGCATCTAATTTGTCTCATCTGTCTATGCCTTCATAGAAATCATGGCAAGTACAGTTAAAATAATGTAAAAATATTATTTAGTCAATTTTCCCAGCAAGTTTTGATAATCTGTTCTTAATCCCAATAGATGTTTTTTCTCAGAAACTCCAACTGCTAATCCACGAATTTCCCAATCAACCTGTGCAAATATTTTTCTTTTGACACAGTTAGAAAGTGTTCCCAGAATATAACCTGTATGCCTTTTACTGTTTTTAAGCCAGCTGCCTGTATCCTATTTATAATTAGCCTCTTTGACAAGTCTGATGTTTCTACTGTTGGCAAACATTCATCTTACTTTGCTACAATACATCCAAAATGACAAACAAAACCCCCAAGTCCCATCCCCAAAGTCCATAAATCAGCCACTTATAAGTCAAAACACAATAAGTAGGCATTCTACAAATATTGCTTTTACACGTAGGCAATCAGACAGGAGGAAGCATGGTGAAGAAACATGGGTAATTAAGATGGACAATCTTTTCTGATTCATCTTCCTGCTGGAAGACAGAATTTGCTTACCTCGCTGGAGATCACATCAGTTCTCATGCTTAAACATAAATTTAATAGAGAGAATCATTGTACTACGTACTAAGCTATTTACCAGACAGTTTCTCCGTGCCTCTGGAGCCCGACTCTAAGCCTTGAGTCTATGATTATTCCCAGATATATAATTATATTAAAGCAAGAGGAAGGGCAAACAGGTAGTACAAAGTATCAGTGAGAAAAAAAATCTTATCTGTAGGGCCGGCACATGTTCTTAATATATACCCTCTCCATTTTCTTTTTTCCTTCGAGGAGTTCTGTGCATTTTCAGATTAACTTCCTGGTTGGTCCATTATTGGAAACTTAATTGTCATCTTTGTGTCCCTGCCAACAGAACCAGTTTCTTTGTCAAATTTCTTCATCCCCCTTCCTTACTCTTTTCAAAACTTCAGTGTGACAAACATTGTTAGGCCCATTAGGAAAGATGTAAACTTTTTCAATAGAAGATTTTCAGTGGGGTAGAACATTTTAATTTTAATTTTGCAATCCATAGGGCTTTGAATTTATCAAGAGAATTTACCATTCTCTCGCTTCTTTATCTATGTTGATTTGTGCTTCAGCATCAATATTTCCTGTACATTATTACCTTTATTCCCATGATTTGTTTTTCTCTATGCTATGAATAAGGTCAAAGTGAGTCCTTTTGGTCAGCATATAAAACACCTATTAAAGTGTTCTAAATTAAAATTTATTTTTGTTTTAAAATTATTGCAGTCTTTCTCATGAATATTATTCTTCCTGTTTAGATTGTTAGAGATCTGTCTTTAGCTCAGCTAGTGCATGGTTGTAGTGTCTTTTCTCTCCCTTAATTGGATGGTCTATGAAACTAACCAATAACATGTAAATTGCAAAGATATGAATTTTATGCAGAAGATACTCTATGTGATATTAAATCTTAGTGAATATTGCATGTATTAGTTCTACTGTTTCTGCTTCCAAGTAGAGCTCAAATATTCCACTGCTCAGTGACTCTAAAGTAGGGAATTTTCTGCAGTCAGATGAAAACACTTCAAAATTTTAATTAATGAAATATTAATGATTTTTCCTAATATACTTTCATTTCTTACCGTTAGACAAATTGTTATAGGTCAAATCGACAAGTGATATGACCTAAAGCGCATTCTTTGACTTGACTGAAAGTGTTTGTATCAGCCAAAGGCTTGGATCCTGTCTTTGGAAATTCCCATACTGGCGTCAGATTCCTCAAGAACTTTGAAACAAGTACTTCTCTTTCTTGAGTCTTTGACATTTCTGTTTAATCATTTCCTTTTTTTCCATTTACTATTTACTATTTTCCTGTAGTACCTCAGTAAGATGGCTTCTTCAGCAGTTCTCCAGTCTTCACAGGGGATGGCCATAAACCCTTCTTCCTGCAGTTATTCTGACTTGTACTTGGATCACAGAATTACAGAACTGTTTATGTTGGAAGACACGTCTTGAGATCTTCTAGTCCAACACCACACTGCTCAAGCAGGGTCCTCTAGAGCAGGCTACCCAGGTCCATGTCCCATTGGATTTTAATAACTCTATGAATGGAGACTCCATAACCGCACTGGGCAAACAGTTCCAGAATTTTTTACTGTGAACATCTTACACTCTCACGATAATTATTGGAACAGGCTGTCCAGGGAGGTGGTGGAGTCACCATCACTGGAATTATTCAAAAAATGTGTGGATGTGGCACTTCAGGACATGGTTTAGTGGGCATGGTGGTGTTGGGTTGGTGGTTGGGCTTGATGATCTTAAAGGTCTTTTCAAACCTTAATGATTCTGTGATTCTGCAAGTAATTTTTTTTTATTGTGTTCAGATGGACTTTCATGCTCTTTAATCTGTTGCTATTGCCTCTTGTCCCGTCACTGGGCACCACTGGCTCCCTCTTCTTCATTGCCTCCCATCAGGTATTTATACCTACTGATAAGATTCCCCCAACCCTTCTCTTCTTCAGACTGAACAGTACCAGCTCTCTCAGCCTCCCCTCCTATGAAAGATTCTCTAGTCCCTTAATCATGGGACTTAAACAAGTACACCTGTGCCAGCATGGCCTTATCCATGGGCCACATGCCTTCAGAGAGTTACCTGCACCAGTGTGGCCTTACCTACAGCCACAGTCCCTTCAGGAGTGAACCTGCTCCAACATGGCTGCAGTCTCTCCAGGGGTGTACCTGCTCTGTGGTGGTCTTATCCATGGCCATATGTTTTGAGGTGCTCCAGCATGACCTCATGCAGAGCCACTGATACTTCAAGGTGTACCTTCTCCAGCATGGACTTATCCTTGTGCCACAATGCCTTCAGAGGTATACCTGCTGTGGCACAGACATAATCACAGCCACAGACATTTTGAGGTATACTTGCTCTGGTGTGGACTCATCCACGGCCACAGACGTTTCGGGGTGTCCTGCTCACACGTGGACTAGTCCGCAGGTCACAGTCCATTTGACTTAAGTTCACACTGGAGTTCCAGCCTGTCCAGTGCAGCGGCACAGAAACAGCAGCAATACCCCAGCCAGCTGCCAGCCCAAGACCATGGCCATTGCTGTTATTAGAATGTTCCCAGGCACAGTGGAGTCAAACAATCAGCAGCACAGCAGTACGGCAAGTAGCAAAAGCAAAAAGCAGCCACTGCTGAGCACTAGAGTCTAATATACAGTAAGGCAAGCAAGCCCCATGGCAAGCACAGGAGTCTGTCAGTTAATAGCAATAACAGCTATAAATTCAATCTAGCACATTCCAGTCAAATCTGTCATTATTTCAAACCATTCAAGTTCCATGCTGGGTGCCAAAAAGGACTGTTGTGGTATAATCCCAGCGAGCAACTGAGCACCACAGAGCCGCTCGCTCAGTCTCCCCACAGTGGGGTGGGGGAGAGAATCAGAAGGGTAAAAGTGAGAAAACTCATGTGTTGAGATAAAGACAGTTTAATAAGTAGAGCAAAAGCCACATTTTGCTTGCACACAAGCAAAGCAAAATAAGTAATTCATTCACCACTTCCCAAGGGCAGGCAGGTGTTCAGCCATGTCCAGGGAAGCAAGGCTCCATCGTGCGTAACGGTTACTTGGGAAGACAAATGCCATCACTCTGAACGTCCCTCCCTTCCTTCTTCTTCCCTCAGCTTTATATGCTGAACATGACGTCATATGGTATGGAATATCCCTTTGGCCAGCCTGGGCCAGCTGTCCCAGCTGTGTCCCCTCCCAGCTTCCCGTGCACCCCCAGCCTGCTCGCTGGTGGGGTGGGGTGAGAAGCAACAAAGGCCTTGGCTCTGTGTAAGCACTGCTCAGCAGTAACGAAAACATCTCTGTATTATCAACACTATCTTCAGCACAAATCCAAAACATAAGCCTCATACTAGCTACTCTGAAGAAAATTAACTCTATCCAAGAGAATACCAGCACAGTGGCTTTTTCCCAAGTTGATAATTTTCTTGTGAACTGTTATAACCCTTGCCTGAAAAAGAACTTCCTACTGGTTTATTTCTTGGAAACAAAATTTTTTTTTTAATTCTGCAGTTTGTTCTTTGTTTAGTGTTTGAGTTTTTTTACAGTGTGTAATAAAACCTGTGAAGCATAGACAACTATTTGCATGAAAAAATATTAACAGTAGTATAGGTAAAACAATATCCAGAGATACATAGTACATAACAAGATGCTACCAGATTTCCATTTATCAAGCTAAAAAGTAAAATTACTTAATTACTTTATTTTCATTAACTCTTTGATTTCAGCCTCCCTCTATGAAATGCCACACACTATTATCAATGGTAAAAAAATGAAGCTTATTAGATTGGCATGAGCTAGATGACTTTAGGATGTAGTACAGAGAAACACACTCTTCAGGAAAAAGAGGAAAGAAAGCATTTTAAAAGCCTTGAACAGTGCTTTATCTTCCCGGAAGCAGCCCAATCTTAATTAAACTCACTTAATTTAATTAAAACTATTATTCAAATGTGCTATCTTGTGATGGCGTTAAGAAGATGGAATGTAGCTTTCTTTTTTCTCTTTTCTTCAAAATTAACTACTGTACTTGGGCTACACTGATCAGATAACTGAACACTGTGCCCAGTTATTGTGAGATCAGCACTGTGAGGTTCATTAGGGATGTACCGTATTTCTGCTGGAAAGGCTGTTATTGCATGCCTTGAAATACAGCAGCCCCCAGAATAAATGCTTGGCGCAACCTGTCTCCCACAGATTTTGAGAACCAGGTGAGCTCTAAGTCAGTCGTGTTCTGCTTGGACCAGCCACTTGAAAACAGCCTGTTCTGCACTGTGGGCTGCCCATCACTATCAATTAGAAATCTTTAATAATGGGCTGATGCCAAGGTAGTATAATCAGTGAAGAACAGCTGCAGGACTCTGCCGGCCATTTCTACAGATCCTCCTTGTTTCTTCATCAGGTTATGGATATTAAGAACCATGTGCAGGCAAGAGCTTAGCATAGGAAATCGCACATTGACATTTAAGTTTACTTGTCAGAAATGGCTGATTTTGCTCTGTCAGAACAGGAGCATGTGCAATAATAATTAGCAAGAAATATCTATTCTCCAGCAAAGTAGGCTTCCTAATGCACATTCTGCTGGATGAAAGGTAACTACTGCAAACTGCATTTGAAATGCACTGCCTTTGCTGGAGTAAGGCATCGTAACTGGAGATGCTTGTATCCAGTAACTGGCTCAGTGGTTTCCTGGGGTCTTGCAAAAGACTTCAAGCAGTGAGATTTCAATGGCCTTTTTTGAGGAGGGGGAGGGAAGGAAAACTGGCACATGCTACACAGACTTAGGAACTGTGCTTCCTACAACACTTGGTATCTAACTGGGAATTAATAAATAGAAGTACTTATTATTTGATAGTTTTACAGTTTATGCCAGCACGGGCTCAGTGAAAAAATCCTTAACTCTATTCCCTAGATAGTTTATGTTTCTTTATCACTTACTCTTGAATTCCTCTAAAAGTACAAAATTTCCTTCCAAAACTGTTTCTTCTCTCTGCTGTGCAACTCTCCAGCTGCATGCACTGACCAGTGCAACTGTTTGGACTAAGAAAACCTCAATAACTGCAATTGTTCCAAGCTATGTCATTTTGTGAAACTTGAGAGGCATAAATGTACACTTATACGCATATTTAAAACCCATCATGGCTTTTACATCGGCATCAGTCTTAGCCAGTCACTGCTTCTCTTCCACTCTACTACATGCTTAGGATTTCTTCACAGCTCCCTTGTTACAGCTCCTCGGAAAGGTTCAACACCTGTCATTGCCAGTTCGTGGTGCAACAGAGGTTAAAGAAACTATTTAGCATTTACATTGCTTTATTCAAAATTGTGATGCTGGCTTACAGCATCTGATGCAAAAAAAAAAGAATTCCCAGGGAAAATCAAGTCCTGGCAGCAGTAATTGCCTGTCAGAAATTGGCATTTGGCATTGAAAACAGTTTGGGGAAAATTGGTTCTCAGAGTAGAATTGACACAATCTTCCTTCTTCTGAAGGTTATTCTGATTACCTTAATTGGGGGTAAATACATGAACTGTAATTTGCTTTCTCTCTCACACCAAAAGAAATATACTTGCAGTCAGACACAAATTCACCTTTGATGAATTATGAACTGTTTAGAATGAAACTTGTCTATGAGTGAAAATAAACTGAGGGGTAACACAGCTGTAATGGATTTTTTTCTATTAATAACAACAAAGCAAGATCATACTCAATAATTTGGAAAACACTTAGGTCTCTTGAAACAGGAGATTGCTTAATTGAGTCAACACATTTATCTCACTTTCTAAGAACCCCAGTGGAGAGTATTTACATCAAAGAAGATCCAAAAACCACTTGTGTGTTTTCCAAATGTCTATTACAAGGTAATCCACAAAGGACCAGCTAGACCTTAAAGACTTTTTTTTCTCCGAGAGACTGAAAGGGTGACATCACACCTAACTCTGCTTGTACAAACTGCGGAGAACTGGGAATTCTCTTCTCCTAGATAACTGCTGATTCTTAGGCATTGGATTTTAAGTCACAAGGAGTAAGAGTTTCTGTAGTTTTTGCCCTAGACAGCCATTTCCAGAGTTACTAGACTTTTATAAAGTACAACTTCCTTCTTGGTTGCTGTTACTTTATTAAGCAGTTATTGTTCCTCTTGCATGGACAGCAATTGATTGCTATCCTGTTACTAACAAATTTTCATGATAGGTGGAGGACTGATGAATCTTTTTTCTAGATGAAATGCACTCAGTTCTCTCAACAGCTTTCCAATATGCCACATGTACAAAGTCTTTTAACATTCTTGCTCTTTTTCAGACTCTCCTTTATTTCTATATCTTTCTTGTGGACTGAGGTAACGAAAACTAAACAAAAAATTCTATCTGAAATCTCACTAGTACAGAATAACTGATTCTTGTATTTTAATGCATCCTTGAAAGAGTTCTGTCTTTTTTTCTTCTGACAGCGCCACAGGTTGATATTTGCTTTTGCCAATATACACCTCAGATCATTTCCTGCAACACTGCTGCTTAAATAGGTGAATGCACTGTCCATTCAGTTTCCCTTCCATAACTGAAATGATGTCAATGAAAATAACTTTGTCACTGTCAGCCTCTCTGACTTGTCAAGATACTCTGGTATTCTTAGAACATCTTTGCAGTCTTTCACATTTTTATGCCATTTGTATATTTTGTAAGCATGTTTCCCAGAACTTCCTCCAAACCGTTACTGAAAATAGTGGCCTTGGGCCCTGGCAGAAGTCAAGTTCTGGATAGATTCCTGGAGAATTCTACATTGATATGCCCTTAATTTGATAGTCAAATGCCAGTAGCACTTTTGGGAGGAATCTTACAACCAGTTGTGTTCCCATTAATGGTAATAACACCTAAACCAGAATTTCTCATCTTGATTAAAAAGCTATTATATGAGAATATCATGTACCAAAAGCCTTGCTTAAGCATTTATCACTTCTCCCCACACACTAGTCCATTTATCCTGTCAAGGAAGGAATTGAAATTAGTTTTATATGACAAACCCATGTTATCTTTTTATATTGCCTTATTATCTTCTAGATATCTGCTTTTAAATATTTGTTCAGAAATATTTCAGTGGACCAAAGTTAAGTTGACTGATCTATAATTCCCTGAGTTCTCCTTTTCCCTTTTAAAAGAGAGATTCCACATTTATCCTGCTCCTCTGGGGCCTTACTGGTCTTCCATGAATTTTCAGATATAATTGATTATGGCTCAGAAATTTCTTCAGCTAGTTCTAAGATGGATTTCATTAGGCCTTGCTAACTTGAACACATCTATCTTATTTGAATGTTATTTAGCTTGTCCTTCTCTTCTTCCAGCTTGAATGTCTACCCCTTCATTAAAATTAATTTTTAAAATTCTGGTCACAGTTAACCTTTCTAGTGAAGACTGAAGCAAAGAAACTCATCTTCAGCCTTCTCTTTGACATTTGCACTCCTTTTTCTGCTGAGTAATGGTCCTAGAAATCCCTTTTTCATACTCTTCAGGCTTATTTCTGAAACCTTAGCTTGCTGCTTTCTCACTCTGACTTTCTTCTGCTTTAATTTGATCTTTGTTTTGGTTTTATTTTCAGGTCCCCCAGAGATTGCATTTTTATGTTCCTATAGAATATTTCTGAGCTAACATTTAAACAACTTATTTTTAGTCTTTTAAAAATTATTATTACTTGTAGATCTTTAAATGTTTTCCAGTGAAGACACAGAACCCTCACATAGCAAAATGTAGATTACTGACAAAAAAGAGGGTTACCTTTCATTGACTCTCTAGAAGCAGTCCATCTACCTCAGGGTTGAAAATCATTAGTCTCAAATTATTGTGTATGTATACTCCTAGTTCTTTTGACTATCAGGTCCAATGTCACTGGAGTATGTACAGCTATATCTTTCTGTTGTCATTTCCAATACTATGAGAATTCCTGTTTGATGTTTGCTATCCCAGTATATTACAGTGCAGTTCAAGCCAGTGCTCCAGAGGAGTGGATTAAGCTTGCTATGGTCCTCAGGCTCCACATTCTTCTCCACTGGCAAAGGCTTCTAGTTTTTCATTTCTGTCTTTGGGCAGTGTCATAATGAATTCTTGCACTTTACCTTTCAAAATGCTACTATTTTCTATAAACTAATATAAGAGCTCCTGTGTTGCATTCAGCCTCCTTCCTTCCTTTGATTTTTCTTAAAGAGAAGATTAAAGCATTTTCCAGAGATATTCCACAAAAAAAAATTTGATTGTTTTACTTCAGTGGAAGTTCAAAAGTTCAATATGCAGATGCATGTTCTCCTTCATTGAAAAGGTCTGCTCTCTACTCAGAACAGATCTTTGCAGAAAATAATTAATGTCTTGTATGGGATTTGACCACCTGCTTAGATTTCCAAGCTAGCAGACAAATTTTCTCCTCACAGACTCAGCTCTTACGTTCTGATTTTCGTTCTAATGAGGATCTGAGACTGTCTGGAGAAGATCATGGCCTATTCAAAACTTTTTCCTTCTCCGTTAAAATAAGCACACTTGGGTCTAAGTGTGAGCACTTAGAGACCTCAAAGGTGGAAAATGGAGGCGATACATCATGCAAGCTGTACTCCAGGAGTGAATGAAATCCATTTTACTCAGGGGAATCTTACAGGACCCCTTCTTTCAGAGATCCTTGCCATCTACCCGGGTATAGCAGCAAAAGAGCCTTTCTGACAAAAGATACTTGCCTCAGGAAATGCTACAAAAAGTGACTCATTACAGTGTGAATAGCTTTAATACTGGCCAAAATGTATAAAAGAAATGGCTATGCATTATATGCTGATCCTTGGAAACAATCAAGTGAAATTCTGAAATGCAGCAGGAAAGTTGACAAAATAGCTAGTGTTCTTGGATGGTAACATTTCTTAAGTATGCTATTTATCAAGTGACTCAAGCCATCAAAGAAGAAAGATTATGTCAATTCCCAGGAAACTGTGCCTAAGCAAAAATGTAAATATAACATAGGCCTTCACAACTAACAGAGGCACACACCTTCACTTTAAAGACATTTAGAAGTACAAGCCAGGAATGGGAAAAAAAGAAGATTTTGGGTGTTATTCTATAGTGGCTCACAGGTGGGCTTCATGTATTGTGGAGGTGGAATGATTTTGATTTCAGGAGAGACTGAGAGTATAAATTGTTTTGTTATCTGAATTGTTTCAGTTGTTCTTGAGACAAACCTTTTTTTTATTTATTGTAGGCATGAATTTGATCTTTCCAATCTACCTGTGTATGTGCATATTATTATCAACGGATAGCAAGTAACAACAGTTTATAAAAAGTAGTATGTTATTTTTACAGTTCGATGGCGGTAGGTACAGTGCAAAGAAGATGCCTAGGTCTTGCGCCCCAATTACAGTATGGCACTTAAACTCCAATGATTCAGGTTGACAATGTAAGCAATTCTCTGCATCCACTCAGAATCCATCAACATCCCATGCACGGAAATCAGAATTACAAAAACATGCCTCCAAGGAGACTCTGATTAGTCTTTATTTAATTGAGATAATATAGGACTGACTGATTTTGGAAACTTCTTGCAAACATCGCTGGAGAGACGGAAAAATTTATTGTCTTTTTGGAGGAACAGGAAGGAAGGTTTTAAGAATTATATGTTTGGGACTCAGAGGGGCTGTTTCCAAACGTATTGCTGAAAAGACCGAGCACAAACTGAGGGAAATAATTTTGGTTAGTAGCAGACTGAAAAAAACACATCGGTTGCAATTACATAAGAACAGATCCACCTCACTGTGTTAAGTTTAAGCCTATAGTCAATTTGCACATATTCTAGTTTGGGTATTTTGCCTTTTAAAATTTATTCTGTGATGATTGATAATTACAGCTCTGGTATATGAAATGGCAGCTGGAAATTCTTCTCAATTCTGTTGAATCTGAAAGGTAGTTTTCTCCAGCTGCATATTAACATATGATCTCTCATTAAATTATACCAAAAAGGATAAACACTGATCAAAACCATCTGCTGACACTTAAAAGGTCCTATCTTTCCAACTTTGTTTAGTATTCAGTGTAATAACAGTAATCCAAATAAATTTGTGTGGTATTCATCATCTTTTATATAGGTGCTGCATTGTAATTTAGTGTTAATTAATGGACATACTGTTATAGAAAGTCCATATTGCACTGATATTCTATATGCAAGAAACAGCCATAAGACATTTGGTTTTTTGAGCTGGATACTTATTATAGGAGCTGTTGTAATGTAAATAAATTCTTTTGGGGCCATAAAAAACCTTAGTGCATGAATATGAATAACAGATGATTCAACTACTATAACATTCAGAATACGACTGAAGAATATGAATACACTGCTTGGTTGACTCAGATTAGTTTTACCTAAAGAACACAAAAATTGGTGAATTTAAGATGAATGTAAGCGAATAAGGACAGCCAATAAGAGGAAATGGAAAAGATCCTAGGAAGATTATGGAAGGGTTCTCAGCCTTATGATATAGTTTATAGTGTTCATTTTTGAACTAAAATGAAACATGTTTGGCCTTCAAAGAAAGAAAAATGCCTGAGATATTACACACTGCCATGTTTCCCTCCGGTGCCTTGGGCAGCACGGTACGTGTCTGAGGTGTTTGGAGCTTCCAAAGTCCAAATGAGACTAATCTAATCATTGCACCAGACTGTGTTTGTTTTATTCAGCGTTATGCAAGCGTCCACCTGTCTTTGGATAGCTGCTGGGAACTGTGAAGATTGTTTTTAGGAGAGAATGTATAAGCAGGATTAAGCCACGGGGTCGTTGGAGGAGATGAAATGCTGTAGGGTGGAGTGGCCCGACGTGCTGCACACTCAGCGGCTGCACACATCTGCAGGCTAAACCAGAGGCACATTTTCATGTAGCCAACAGGAATTTACTTTTCCCACATACCAGGGTTTGTGTAACATTAATTAAAGCCTCATGCTATACTATCTTTTTCCTTTTTTAATTAAATAAAATATGTGCTCTTGCTTTTACAAGATCGATGTTTCCAAATGCACATAATTATACACACGGGGACAGAGTTCCTGCCTTCCCTTGCTCCCTCTGAAAAACCTCTGTCTGCAAATGACTGTCAGAGACATAGACATATGTCTAGCAGAGACCTGATCCTGACATCAGAAAATGATTCTCAATCAATCTAGAATACATAAGAGGTCTCCAGCCAGCTTGGGGCTCAGCAGTTAGCTTTCCAAAACTGTGCTACATTATCAAATAACACAAAGGACACAAATTTTCCAATCTAATGTAGATTTTCTTTCTACTTAGTTCCTAAAACATCTTAGATATTGCCTCCGTTGTGATTTAGACTAAATCCTCTTTGTCCACCTACTCCCTTCTTTATTGAGCAAATAAGACTTTATTAACTTTTCAGCTCTTATCAGTACTTACCAAGTACTCCTGCTTTGTTCACCCAGTACTCAGTGAGACATAATTAGCGATGTATTTGCAGATTACAAATACATGATAAACTGGATATTTTTTTGTTCTTTTCAATAAATTTATAGCAATTTCTATTAAAAAAACATACTTATGATCATCCATTTTCAAACTATTAGAGCAGTCAGAAAGATTAGGTAGTACAACCTTAATTTAATTCAAAATCCAAGATGTATTGTGATCTAGTAATTATCTGAATTGGAGTTCTGTGGTTTATGGTATCTATTCAGCCCCTAATCCAGTTTACAACACCTTATTCCACTGAGATCTGTGTACTGAGTAAAACAGTTGTCATTATTCCTGGGTAATAACAAAAACACCTCCCTGGCTATGTATCCAAATGCATTATATCTTTGTTTCAAATAACTTTAGCACTTACATACAAATAAAAGTCTACAGTCGAATGTGTCCTGTATGGCTCAGTAAGTTGTTGTTGCATGGCTTACAGAGAGATGCTGTGGAGCTCAGCTGAAAGTCATGTTGCCTGACCTAGTGCCTTTCCTGAGCTCTTTTCAACCCGCAGACTTACTGGACCATCCACGATTGTGCTCTTAAAGCACTATAAAAGCAACAGGCCAGGGTTGATGAATGAAATACTTGGGTAATTACAATACAAAACCAGCTTATCTTTCAAAAAAAATTTTGATAGGTAAATGAGAATTTGAGCAGACTTTTTTTGTAGACAGATCATACAAGCTTACTTTAAGGTTCTGAGTTCTTGTCAGTTATCTGGAATATTCTAAGCAACATGTCTTTTTTTACAAAACTTTTTTTTTTTAATAAAAAATGAATTTTCACCTGAAGGGAAAAATACAACAGTATGTGAACTACAAAACACTCAGTTCTGCCTAGCTATTCAAAATTTAATATTTTTTTTCTTCTTTCCAGAGCCTAGGGAAATGGATAATCTTTGAAATAAAAACTTGATCCCAGGAAGGAGAACACATTCTAAAACGTTGGAGTCTTGACTGTTCCGTGAGACACGTGCCTGAACTGAGTACAGCAGGGGAAAGATAACTCAGTGCAAGAGCTGCTCTGTCACTCTTGCGGATCCCAGGGCAAGTGGGGTTTATGAGCATGAAGAGTAGTACTCTGCCTTGTTTTTCCAGGGCTAGGTCTCACAGCATTTTAGGAAGGATGGTTTTTACAGTTTAGCGATTGGCTGGATACTGTGTTGGATGCTAATCCCGCACAGAGGGACTGTGGGCCAAGTTTGGCTTGAGGAACTGGGATAGGGAGACTGTAAAATGCTGGGTTTGCAAAAGGTAGTAGAAATTATTACAGGCAGGCTTTTGGGCTGCTGTAGAAACTCACAGACTGCAATTCTTTCTTTTGATACTAAAAGCACTTATATTAGGTCTAAATCTTGCCTGAAGTATTTGCACATATCACCCTGGGCACATCATCTGTATGCATTCATGAAAAGGCAATGTACTTTTTGGTTCTTTATGTTTTTACCCATCTCTTCTTCTTCTGGAAAAACAGACTTTATTTTCCTGACAGGTAAAAAAGATATATTGCAAACAGGGTATATCTTTCATTTTGTCTGTCTTTGAAATTGCTGACAGGTACTTTTGGGACATATATACTGCCCTCCAGAAGCTCTAATTTCAGGGTAACTGGCTGGACAATTAATCTACTGTGAGTTTCCTACATGTGAAATTTTCAGTTTATGTAACTGCTCTACAGACAACTTGCTCCTTTGTTGTTGTACACTGTGCTTGTGCAAAAGATTGTTTTACTAGACCTCAAAACTGTCACCAAGGGGCAGTATTTAAAAATATCAATATTATATCAGAGGAAGCAGCTGTTTGTGTTAGCCAGGGTATAGCAGCTAAGAGCTTTGTGTTGTCATATGGCTAATTTATGAGCTCTACTGTAAAAAATACACAACATAGCATCTTATGGTGGGTACCAGTAGATATAATGGCTGTCTAATGTGCATGGTGCTTGTAAGGAGAGTTCAAAAGTGTTGTGGTTCAGTGAGCTGCTGACCAGATGTATTATTGCCATTACCTTCAGCATAATGTTATAACAGATCTAATTTCTTTGACTTATGAATTTCATAGTTATTCATAGTTTGGAGAACTCCACTGATAATGGAGCAGGGTGTTGGTATCAACAGCAAGAAGTGTCTCCTTTCTTTTTGCAAATTCCAGCTTTTACAATGATTATGTGAAGCTCTATTTCATCCTCTTTTCTCCTAGCTAATTACCAGTCTGACCTCCCCTCAGAACTTCATTGTTCTTGTCCACCGAGAGCCAGTGTCTTTGTTATTATAATCTAGTATTCCTGAAATAAATAAGAGAATCATTCATCGATGGCACATAAACATTAAAAATGCTAAAACAATTGTTTTAAAATTTAAAGGAGTAATGATTCACTGACATGCATTATTAATAAGCATAAATTATTGAGTTGGCTCTGTAGTGCAGCTACAGTTTAGAGATGGACTCATGGTCCCTTGAGAGGCTGTGGACCTGTGTAGAAGCAGCAATGTTGTGTCAGATGCGAGAGCTGAGTTACCTATGCCAGGCTGTAGGAGAGTGAGCAAGAGGCGTCGGACTGTGTGTGCTTGCAAATGCAAAATGTACACGGAGAGTAAAACATGAAAAAAAGATTATGCTTAGTTTTGAGAAATTGGAAGAAGACAACCAAGTGATAGTAACTCCTTTTCAATGTAAATGGAACAGGCATAAATGAATCTTTTTTGTCTTTGCTCTGTCTTTTCCTCTCTTTCCTTCTAAATAGTTTTGTGTTATCTACTTACCCAACTAGCCTCATTTTGTTGATGTAATTAAGCATGCTGAGAAATGTGTTTTCTTGTGCTTACATTGTTCTATGCATGAAACTAGTTAAATCGTGCACCCCTCGGTCAATTTCTCCTAAGAAACAGTTTAAACCCTAAGGATGAAAATCTGCCCCAAATTAAGTCGATTGGATTACTTGTTCTAATTGTGACGAAGTTGAGACTTTACCAAGTGTTATTTTCTTTCAGTAGCAACAGTTGTTGAAAAGGAATTCACAGATCATGATTCAAAAGATGAGTGGGCCTGATTTAAATGTCATATTTAGACATAATCTCGAAGCAATGGAAGTTATGCTTAGCTAAGGATGGGATGTTCATTTATAGTTTAAAGTCATACCTTTCAAATATCACCGGTACGAAGATTATTGTGCATTTTAGACCAAAGCTTACTTCCCACAGAAATGTGGAGTCCCTTCACTTTTAAAGAGAAACAAAAAACCTCTAGAAACACAAAATTATGTAACTGAAGTTTTAGTTTCCTTGATGCACCCAGACTGACTCCCACAAGGTGTGCCGTTCTCTGAATGCATGGTACTCCTTAGTCCTTCATTTTGCCCAGTTGTCAGACACACCATCTAGCAGCCAGTCCCCAGAACAGAGGAAAGCTGACCTTTATACGTTACCTCCAGAGGCAGGTATAGGTAGGCTTCATACATACCTCCAGAGAAGTTCCAGTGACCTCTCTGGAACTGCTGTTATGGTCATGAACAGCTTTACAACTGTTGATGAAAGCAATCCAGTCAGTCCTGCAAGCAGAATCCCATTCTCATTTGCAAACAACTTAAGTTAAATTCCACTAGCTACTAATTATTCATTCTAAGTTTACATTGATGCAGCTGAATCTGGCCTAAATATGCACATCGAGTTTGTTGTAGTAAAACAGACAGACGCTCTGATTTCTCCTTTCAAAGTTTGCTTAAGAAGTTGGAATAGTTTTGATAATAGAAAGATTATTGTGATGATGCATTTTGCTGCCTCTCTTACACATTAAAGAAGAATATAAGGTGCAATAGATTATAAATCTCTTCTTCGTATCGCTTAGCTATGCATCTAGTTGCATTGAAAGCAGCAAATATTGATTATAGGTTAAAGGCAATTAAAATAATGGAACTGTAGCTGACAGAAACTGCCAAAGGGTTCTTGGCACTGACAGCATTTACCACATAAGCAATGACTGTCAAATTTAATGAGCAAACATATTTTCCAGGAATAAGCATTTAATATTTACACAACACTGTTTTACAGAACACAACTTCTATTAAATTTGTGATCAGACTATTTTTCAAAGGGGCAAAAGAAAGGAGAAGAAGGGCTCTAATTGTGGCTGAAAATGATTCAATGCAAAGGAATCAGCCACCAGATTACAGCGTAGCATGAGAGAAGAGAGACTGTCTTAGGCTACCTGTAATGGAAAGTCCTTGCTTCCTGCAGAAGAAAGAAGTCTCAAGATATCAGTGTGCACAGCCGAGGCAGCTTTTTTATTTTTGTTGTGTCTGTACTTAGGCTAGCCCTATCAAACATGAGCCAAAGCTTTTAGCTGAGCTTGCTGCCAGCACAGCTAATTGCACAGTTAAAAGTGGCTTTGTCACAAGCCTTTGGGTGGCACATAGCTGAACC
>NW_010542603.1:42415-61328 GCF_000687285.1 Phaethon lepturus
GTTTTGGTTCCAGGAACCAATTTTTTTCCCTGCTTTTCCTCTGATGCAAGAGTGAACCTTTTGCCAGAGCCATGCATCACTCAGCCTGCATCCCCAGGTGCCAATGAGGCCATGCTGCCTGTGCTAGCTAAAATATGAAACCGTATCTTGGGTAATTTCTTAGTCTTCCTCCACCTACACTCAAGATATGTGGGGCAGGGGAACTTATTCTCCGCTCAATGACTCTTTTTCATCCTGAGTTGCTGCCAGACTATTGCCAGTCAAGGGACAGAAGGAAAGGAACAAACTGTACATTTTTTCACCTCCTGAATATTATTGCAAGCTCACACAATGGGCCACCACCAGGTCTTTACAGAACTGATCTCCTTAAATTATGACCTGCTGTTACAGCTCTACAGCTAGTTCAAAGAGAGATAAGCAGATATTCACACAGTCTTGATTTTGCTCCTTTGAAGATATTAATGTCATAGGGAAAAGAGAAGGAACAGGCATTTGTGGAAAGCACTTCACTGGCACAGAGGGAGAAGAATAATAGAGGGAGTGACTATGAAAAATGTACTCTTTGGGAGGCGTATTTAAACACATGTTCTCTCATTATCAATTCTCTTTCTAGTGGGATAGAAGGGCATAAAGACTTGACCATTTTTCCTGTATTATTGTAGTGCATGAATGGTATCAGTTTCAGCAATTGTTGCAGCCCTGCTGAATATAGCCCCAAGGTTTTACATTGTCCATTCAAATACCCCAGAGGATGCATTTTTATGACGTTTCACAAAGATGCCATCTTCTCACAGCTCCTCTATCCCTCTTTTCTTGCAAGACCAGCAACTCTCACCTGGATTTCTCTTCAAGACTGACAGCTGCAGTGATTCCTTAAACGAAGGTAGTCAACACATGCATCGTTCCTGCTTGTTTATCCTCCGATAGAATTCTGCTTCTTCATCCTTTCTTGAATGTCTGGAATGTGTCTACTCAGAATAGCATCTGCTCTAAGAAAACATTAAATGATACTGTTTTCAATGTGCTGTGAAGGAATTTGATGCTATCAATGTCACAATAATTGTGTTACCATAGGTCTCTGAACGATCTGCTGAGATTAAATTCAGTAACAAATGAGCTCATGTCTTAGTCCATAACTGACCAGGCCAAACTACATGGCTTTCTGTGCAAAAGCACCTTATGTCTTTGGGGACAAAAGAATTGAGACTTTGTACTAAATCAAGCAGCAAAACTGTTACCATTTACTGTTCATTATTGTTTCATTTATTTATGTAAGAAACAAGAAAAGTGAGTTCATCTCTGCAGGAGCCAGCAAAATTAAAATAAGATTCCTGTATGAAAGAAACAGAAAGATGGATTCATTCTGAATTCTTAGCCATAAATGTTGATATGAAGTTTGTCTAAGGCAGCATCATGGAAAACTATTTAAACAGTCTTCCTCAAGGTTTATTTGCATGCAAAAATATACTAGGTATAAGAAGTATATGTAATACTACTTCTCAAAGTGAAAAAGGTCCTAAAACACAATCTATTAATAAAGTGAACAGACTATTTCCATTTAGTTTGAGCATATGGAAGACCTCTCATATAAAAGAAATAATTCTGTTCAAAACACTACTGTCTCATACAACTGTAACATCCTTGAATTATACTCTAAATAACAAGTTTGAATTAAATAAATGAATCCTGGGTAAAACTCCACTGACTTCAATAGATTTACACTAAGGAAAAATTTTGACTGATATGTTTAAGAGATATTTACTATATAGGTATGAAAGCATGAATGGGAGGCTGATCTTTTTTATAAAGCTGTGATGAAACATTAAAGAAATCTTGTAATGAACCTTACCATGCTATATTTAACATTATTAATACCATACCATAACATTATTAATAAAATATGGTTAATCTTTAGTTTTTTTTACTGTGCTATTTAAACTTTCTTTAAACAATAATTTTGTGTCTCTATGAAATGCAAATTATTAAATGGTAAGATGCTCTGTGAGCATTACAGCTGACAGGTAAAGGAGAACAAAGAAAAGCTAAGCATACCAAATCAGATGATTTGTAATTCAATTACAAACACCTCCAGAAAGCATATAGTCACAATATAATGAAAGATGGGTTTTACTTTAAGTGAAAATACATTAGGTTCTCTAAGATATGGAAATGAGAATTGGGATAAAGTACTTTAAATTTTACTCTATCTTATGTAATGTGAGCAGTTGTACTAGATCAGAGCAGAGAATAGCTGACTTTTACACCTGTAAGCTTAGGTTCAAGCAGCTACTTACAAACGGCTGTAATTCAAGCACTAGGACAAAGTAACTTCTCTAACTGCACTCTTGCCAATCTTTGTTGCATTATCACAGGTCTTTGTATCTGGTGCTATCCTAAAGCCACAAAAGCTTACGGTTTTATCTGATTGCCTAACAATCCTCACCTTCATCTGAATCAGCAAAGGAAGCTTCTGGCTTGCATGCTTTGATAGAAAAGTTCAACCAATTCGGATGAATGTCTGGCTGTGTATTTTTAACTGGGATTTTCTAATCTACACAGTAATTTTTTTTTAAGCCTGACACCTGGTTTTTGGAACACTTAAACAGGACCTTGATATACTATACCAGATGCCATTGGAAATGATGTTGATCAGTCATTGGGTAACACTTTTTACAAACTTACTGTCTTTAAATGATGTTTTTAACTTGAGCTTGTGCCATTCTACAAACAGAAAAAATTTCCATGTCAAAAGCCTACCAATGATAACAAGAAACAAGAAATTCAACATTCAGTCATACATAGGCCTTATCGTGAACAGTATGAATACAGGAAGATGGTAGAAAGCAGTTTATATGGAGAAAATTTCATCAAACAGTGTGTGTTACTCATTAGTGTAATGTGATCTGCTTTTTTTCCCACAACTCCTTTTGTGTCAATAATTCCATGAGAAAATCAGGTTCTATTTATTTATTTATTTTTGTTAGGTGAGACTGCTTAATGAAGAACCAGTTCATCTGCAAGGCTCTGTGGTCTAATGACTAGTTACAGACACAGCCCTAAACTGTCAAACCGTCAAACCATCTCTTAGACTCCCATGTGTATCTTGAAAAATGTTACTAAAATAAGTTGTGTGTATTGGGGAGGAAAGGGAATATTCTACTTGTGTGATGTTTCTATGATTCCAAAGACACTACCAGAGGTTGTTCAAGTTTCCTAGCATTTCTGTTACAATCAGATAGTGCTGAATTAGATGAAATATGTTTAGCAACAAATTCATATCAAGTTTATTTTTTATTTTGACACACTTTGAATAAACTTCTCCCAGATTATAGTTTGCAAGAAGCAAATCTTCTGAAATCATATGCAGGTGAGTCCTGCATATGATAGGATTTGCTCTCCGCTCTGGCACCATATGAAGGGGATTAAGGTGATATTGCTGCTACAGCTAGGATTTCCAAAATGTCATTTTTTCATAAAGGAAACTTCTTTCATGCACTGCGACACTTCCAGGACAGGCAAGTCCTCTCTTCTGTCTCTGTTTCAATTTGTATGGAAGGAGAGCAGTACTCCCTGCCAGTGTCACAAGTTTCTGGTTTCCATGTCTTCAAGTACTAATAGTCCAAATTTAGGAAGAAAATTGATATTTCACTGGTAATTTTAGTGGTTATTTGATTTGGCATTTAGCCCTTAGCTGCTTACAGGCCAGATGTGGATCTCACCTGTGTTATTTTATAGCATTGCCACTCCTAAACTAAACAAATTTCCTTCAGATATACGTTGGTAGAAATCAAATGTGAAACATGATTGCTTGTAGAGGCATATCACGTTAAATTCATCCATGTTACAGTTCAAGAAAATTATATCATCGCTGAGCTGTGCTCAACGGGGCAAAAGTCAACTACAAAGAGGTCAGATTAACAGATTGCTCTGATTACACTTGTCCTTAAAGTTTGAATCTATGAATGGATGGGCGCAGACTGATTAAAGCCCTTTCTTAATATTCACAACACAACTTTAGATATTACAGCAACCAAATCTCTGTTAAACCTGGTAGTATATTTTGTATAACCACATTCTAAACCCTTTGCAACTTTTGTGGTAACTGGGAAAAAATGATTTGCAAGTGTCAACAATAAACGTTCTCCACATCTTTGTTTTATGGCCCTAGGCATGTGGTGTTTAGAAGCATGCATTCATGTGTGTAAGGCACTAAGATATAGTAACATAAAATGGGTTTATATTACTGTGAACACGTGTTCTAACATCATGAACGTGTGATTAACATCATCTCCAATGCTGGATAATAACAGCTAGGGGAGAAAAATGCTCTTTGTCCCAGAAATGGTGCTGGTTTCAAGCTAATGTAAGCATTTGAAATGGTAAGCTGGAGTTACAGAGTTTGTACAAATGCACTGTACAATCATTAAAAGTCAAGAAAATCTGCATTTCCATCAGGGATTTGACTCCGTCGGATCTACTCCTCTGCCAGGTGATGAGTGTAGAGAGAAGAACAATTGAATTGTCTCAAACTTTTGAATTATATTTTTGAGCATATCACTTTTTACTACAGTTTCTCTTCATAAATAATTCATATGGAGGAGTAACACAAATTTTTAAGGCTATGCCCTGAGACTTCCATGCACTTTCAGTAACACTTTAATATTCAATTAGACCCAGAATTTTATTTGGCTAGAATATTACATATTTAAGTCATAACACTATAGAAATCATAGAATCATGGAAAAGTCTAGCTTGGAAGGCACCCTGGAGATCACATGGTTGAACCTTCTGTTGAAGGCTTTGCCTCAAATGAGGTTACCCAGGGCCCTGTCAAAAGGAGTCTTGAAAATATCCAGTGAGGGATATTTTATCACTTCTTTGGGAACCCTATTTCAATGTTTACTCCTTCTCATGGTGAAGAGTTTTTTTTTAAATATCAAGATAGAATTTCCTTTGAAACAATTTGTGCCTGTTGCCTGTCGTTCTGCTAATGTGTGTCCTTGTGAAGAGAGTACATCAGTCTTCTCTATAACTAACTATAAAGTGTTGAAAGACTGTAATTCGATTCTCCTTGAGACATCTCTTCTCTATGTTGAACAAACCAAAGTTCTTCCACCTTTCTTCATATGTCAGGTCTTCCAACCCTCTCATCATCTTGGTAACCCTCTGCAGAACCCTATCCAACTTTTCAGTTTCTCTCTTCAACTGTGTAATCAAAACTGGACACAAAATTCCATCTGTGGCCTAACAATTGTTAATGAAATGGAAATAATCACATCCTTCGATGTGCAGCTCGGTCCCTGTTGCTGATGCAACCCTGGGCCTGGTTTCCCTTCCATGTGTAAGTTCTTTTATATCCTCATAGAGCTTTGCTTAAATGACACCTGTGGAGCCCAAGGTGGATCTTTGGACATACTATACTGTGGAATTACATAGGTACATGGGATTTGTGTGAATTTGGTGTCAGGAAAATAAATTCAGTCTCTGTATCAAGTCAATATGTCTTACAGCTTGCTGACCATCTTGCAGCACTGTTTCCTTATCTCCCCCTTGGTGACAAAGTGTTAGCTCTTCCAACAACATTAAAAAAACCAGCTTGACCATCATCTAGAAAAGAAAGAGAATTAAGAACCTACAAATGTCTGTGCACATATGTGTCTTCATGGTATTTGTAAATAATTAAAAACACCTGATAGTTCTGATTTGAATTCTTCAGCTTGCATATTTGTAGGACAATTTTGTGTTCAACCTCAGAGAAAAAACAGAATGGAAAACTATTCACTGAATCAATTCGAATAATGAATACTTTCAAGACAGTACTGACCTATTCATAACTATACTGAGAGCAGAAATAGTGATTAAGTATATTGAGTAATTTATTCACTTAAAATTATTTACTCAGCTCTAAAAGTCTAGTTTTCAAAAGCCATGAGGGCTCTGAAAAGCATAAATATATTCTCTTTCTGTGAGATATGGCCCCCAGAATTCATCCCCAACACAATATGATTTGCTTTCCTACACAGGGCAAGAGATCGAAACAAGCTGAAATACGAAGTTACTTTGCACAAACCATACTGTCCTATATTCCCATGTGGATGGTCTTAGCAAGAGAAAGTGGCTTACTTCATTCCAGAGCTTACTCTGGTGTTTCCAGGGTGAATCTAGATAATTCTCCAGTTGTAGGTCAAAAACGTGCCCACAGACAGGTAATGTGTTGCGAATAATGTACCATCTCGTTCACAGCCGCCTTGTGATACATGCAACTCCTGTATGACCATTTCCTTTTCTCATGAGGAACCTTGACTTTATGGATTGTTGTCCTCTATGGATTGCTTTGATTCTTCTTTGACCTGGAAGGTGTCCAGGAATTTCTTGTCCTTTACTTTTTTTACTGCGGTACAACTGTTTTACAGTTTTTACTCTGGTACTGACTCATCAGGCCTTTATAATTTTTAAGAGGGGCATTCCACCATGCTGCTTGGGGTATGCTCCTCTTAAGCTGTTAAGGAATTGGAAAACCTCAGGTTGGTAATGTCATTCATCTAAAACATTTAATAGAACATTCATCTACTACTGAGAAGTAATAATTCTCACCATCTCAAAGTTTCCAAAAATTCACTAGCAGGCAATCATAGTTGTCCTTTTCCTAACGCACATCTGCGCAGCACACCTGCTACAATACGGCTGGCTTTCCAGGGAAATGTGAAGGAATTAGTACTCAAAAATCTACCCACTCCACCAAGAGTAAGAAGCAGGATATAAAAATGTTAAGTCTTATGAGGAAATGCCAAACTCATGATGTTCAAGCAAATGTTAACCACAATGCATTCCTGCCATCTGTATGGTAAAAAACTTTGTGTATTAATGTAAACAAACATTCTTGCACAACATCTGTACTATGACCTCTATAATATTTTCAAGTAAAAAAAAAAATTTTTCCCTTGATATTTTGTAGCAACACATTTTTTACATATTGAAAATACCTCCAGTGTGTGAGATGAGTTATTTTTGTTAGTAAAAGACCCTCAGAGAAGAAATCAATACACTGAGCTCATAATATAAAGCGTTAATGATATTTAAGACACTAAGTAGTAACAGATGCACCTTAAAGAACTAATTGCCCACATCAGTCATATTAACTTTGCTGTTTATATTTGCCAAATAAAGAGCTGGTTAGAAGTGAAGGCAGGTAAAATCAAGGAGAAGATAAAACTGAGCCTGTGAAGAATCTTTCATGGCTACAGAACCCCTGAAACAACCCCAGTCTTTTTTCCCTTTCCCAGCATATGTTTTTTTTCCTTAATTCTCAGCTCCTTGTTCAGTCAAATCTGGTACATTTTTCCCATTTCTCATTTAATAGGTCTTTCTCCTTTACCTCTGGCCTCTCATGTCTCACTTGTATTCTTGGAACTGTGCACCCAAATCTGTGTTGTCTCTTACCCAGTTTCAATACACACAATGGCTCCTGCACTTACTGTCTTTTTTCCAGTCTCGGTTACCTCTCGAAAGCCTCAGTCTTTCTCCAGCCACCATGACTGCTTCCCTATTTTCCATTAGGCTTCTTGCTCTGCACTGGAACCATGAGTCTCACCCTTGTTTCCACTGTGCAGGAGCAGGGCACCCAGAGGACCTGGGTGCAAGGTCCCAAGCGCAGAGGAAGGAAGGTGCATTAGTAATGTTCGTCTGGTGGGGAGCATGGGGAAGCCTTTGTCTTCCTCTGTACATTTTTACTAGCAGCAGATTTGGCCCTCAGTATTAGGCTAACTTTCATGGTAACTTTATTTCACCAGGAAAATCTCAGCGTCTGAAGGACTAATTGCATTAATTAATCTTTGCCATAATTTGTCCCTGTAATTGTTATTTGTGAAAACCATTAATGTGCAGTGTTTCTCTTATGTACTCCAGGAACTTGGATATTTTGGAGAACGTTGTTCTGAAAATACCCGTAGGGACCATGAATATGCTGTGCCCTTTCAGAGCAGGTTGCTGTGTCTGCATGAGCTCGTGGAAATGCCAACATTAACATCTCTGTACATCAGAGTTTGTCCATTTGGAAGATCAACATAATAAAAAATACCTCCCAGGTGGGTGGTAAGACTTTGAGTTCACACTTGTAAAATAAATTATGTTAAAAAAAATAAAAATAACTTCAAAAGCAAACCAAACTCTACGTGATTAATTTCCTCTATGACTTCTCTGCGTTTTAGAAATAAATCACCATTTTTGTCTGTATTTTTGTTACACAAAAACTTAGACACAGGGAAGATATCTGACATGTCATAAACCTAGTAGTAAAATCAAGAATTGAACTCTGAGACCAAAGTCCAACCCACAAAGTAGTAAAAATATTATTCTTATACAGCCTTGTTTTACTGTTTTTGTACCAACAATCTTCAAGCATAATTAAAGCAGAACCTGGGCCAAAGCAATAGCTGCTGAGCTCCTGTTGTCTCTGTTAGAGTGGTGGTAGTGGGAAGGTAAATATGTTAATTATATCAAAACCTGATGGTCGTTCCATTTTAAATCGCCAGTGCAGTCATACTCTTATTAATTAAAAAGTAGAATTCAGTCTGACAATAAAAAATAGTGGCAAACTATCTAAAGGCCCTAAGGAGAAAGATCAACTTTTTCTTGCTTTTTTCTCTGACAAAAGGTTAAGGGGAAAGATCAATATTTTCTTGTTTTATCTATGAAAGAAAGTTTAAAAATCACTGTTGCACATTTCCACATAAATAACCAGATTAATTCTGATTTCTCATTGTGTTTTCATACTGATGCTATTCTTTACCTCTGAATTGTTCTTAGCACTTCTAAGGTAGATTCACCCATGATACAGATATTATTATGCAGGTCATTTTCATGACATAAAATTGAACGTAACTGTTTGCTTTTCCTTCTATGCATATATATTAACTGCAACAGCTTCAGCATAAAACATAATTTCAACAACCTGGTCTAGTGGAATGTGTCCCTCCTTATGGCAGGGGGTTGAAACTAGATGATCTTAAGGCCCCTTCCAGCCCAAACCATTCTATGACTATATAAAAACAGGTGAGAATGTCTGATGTTTCCAAGAGATAAGACTGCATATTTTTAAGTATTCAAATTATAATATGGTTATCTTCACTTGCATTGTATTAAAATGTTGTTGAATGTTAGGATCATTCAGAATAGTAAAATAACTTTTGTACCACTGAAAGTAGAAACCGTACGTTAGCAGACTACAGTATGACAAGACTTTCCTTGTAGTACCCCAAGAATTCATGTAACGCTAATGTGAATAAAAGTGAGTGGATTTTAAATCCTCATTTTGTGGTAATTGTATTTTGGTACTCGCTGGATGAAATTGTAAAGAATTATAAAAAAGAAAACTGAAGAATAATTTTGGAGGATGAGATTTGGGAGTAGGAAAATATTTACTCTGATCTGGGATCGCTAACACTTGATAAGGTGTAGTGTAATTCCCTTTCATGACTCACAGCAATAATCAATGATGCAATGAGGAACAGTTCATGATTTCTTTCTCCTACTTGTCAAAGAAAGGTTCTCCTGCAAGCGTTTACTGTTCTTTAGCTCATTTAATCCATCTAAAAACATTTTTGGGCATTTTATTATTCTTGAATATAAAACATTACCCTTGCATATCAGATTTCTGCTATTTTAAAAAAACTTCACCATAACTTGAATGATCAGCAAACTGCAAAACAATAAAGAACTTGATGTGTTATTTTGGTGGCAAATTTATGAGAAACACTGTGGGAGTTAGTAAGTAAAATGGCAAATACAGTACTTTTCAGCTTAACACTGATGAGAGCCACATTTCCTAAGTGTTCTCTTTACTCATTTTTATAAACTATCAGCTTCCAGGTTTCTCTCTTTATGTGGTGGTGTCCTGGTTTCAGCCAGGATAGAGCTGGTTTTCTTCACAGAAGCTAGTGTGAGACTGTGTTTTGGATTTGGGATGAGAAACTGTTGATAATGTGCTGATGTTTTGGGTTGTTGCTGAGCAGTCAAGGACTGTCCAGCTTCTCGTGCTGGGCTGCCAGCGAGCAGGCTGGGGGTGCACGGGGAGCTGGGAGGGGACACAGCCAGGACAGCTGACCCAGGCTGGCCAAAGAAATATTCCCTACCATCCGACGTCATGCCCAGTACATAAACTGGAGTTGGCCGGGGGGCGGAAATCGCTGCTCGGGGACGGGCTGTCGATCACCGGGTGGTGAGCAATTGCTGTACTGGGCATCGCTTGTTCTTGTACATTCCTTTGCCGTTGTTATTATTGTTGTTGTCATTGTTGTTTCCTTCTCTCTTGCTGTCCTGTTAAACTGTGTTTATCTCAACCGTCGAGGTTTTTCCCAATTCTCTCCCCCATCCCACGGGGTGGGGGGGAGTGAGCGAGTGGCTGCGTGGTGCTTAGTTGCCGCTGGGGCTAAACCACGACAGGTGGAAATGAGATCAAGCCCTGCAGAGAGATCGTGTGTTGTTGGCCTTTTAGTGGGCATGGTGCTACCCCAGAAGTCTTGAAGTAACCCTGAGATTGTTTCTTCAAATGCTGAGGTGGTCGTCTCTTTGATACATACAAGGTGATGTAAATCAAATATACATACCAAAACATAAGATCTTGTCAGAACTTTAAAGACAGATAATCATGAAAATAAAGCTGGGTGGGAAAAGTGTCACAGGGATCTATTGTCCCTGAAATTTGCTTATTTTGCAGATCAAACATTACAGAGAAATAGAATCATAGAATTGTGAAATCACAGGACAATTCAGTTTGAAGGGACCTCTGGAGGTCATTTAGTCCAACCTCCCTCGCAAAGCAGGGATAACTTTTTTCAGATGTCGCTGTTCAAGTCGTATTCAGATTTACTTCTGGAAATCTCCAGGGATAGAGACTCCAAAGCCTCCTTGGGCAAACTGTTCCTGTATTTGATCACCCTCATGCCAAGAGCTTTTTCCTTAAATCCAACCGGAATTTTTTTTTTTGCAACTTTTGTCTTTTGCCTCTTGTCCTGTTACTGCGTATCTCCAACAAGTGTCTGGCTCCATTTTCTACAAACCCTTCCTAAGTGGAGGAAAACTGCAATTTGGTTTCTCCTTGGCATTCTTTTCTGCAGGTTAAAGAAACCCAGTTCCCTTGGTCTCACCAAAGTTCCAGCTCCCAGCTGATCATAATAGTCCTCCACTGAATTCTCTCCTGTTTATTGATACAATCTTGCACTAGAGGACAAAAGTGGATGCTTTATTCCAGATGTGTCCCCCCAAGGGCTGAGCTAAGAGTAATTATCACTTCCCTTGACCTGATGGCTACAGTTGTGCTAATGTAGCCCAGTATACAGTTAGCACAATCAGTACAAACATGCATTTCTGGCTCATGCTTACTAGCAAACTGAGGCCAGGTCCACCAGGACCCTCAGGTCCTTTTCTGTTGAACTGTTTTCCAGTCAGTCAGCCAGTTCCGCAGGATGCCAAAGTCACTCTCACCTCAGTGTCTACTGCTATGCTTCGCGGGACTTCTAGATCTTGAGACAGACAACTCGCAAACTGGTTCATTTCTGCCTCTCAAAGAACCACATAAAACGTCATTACCACTTTATTCCGTCTGTGTTTGGAAGATGCATTTCTGAAAAACAGGAAGGAGTTAGAGAAGTGAAATATATATGGAACATATAAAACAGATATCACAGCAAGTCATTATTACTCTGTGAAGAATGCTTTTATGTGCTTTGGAAGGACATTGCCAAGTAATTTTCCCAAATATACTTCATGTTTTATTGTTATTTTAGGCAACATAAAAAATTAACATACAGCCACACAAAAGCTCTTACATTCTAAATTACAAGCATTACATTGCAAATGGTAAATTACAAGAACTTTCCTTTCTTTTCCTTTCCTTTAAATTGCCTGTAATATTGTCTTAAAGCCTGAACTTCACTGTCAGCTCAAGACTCTCTTTGTCCCTAGTGATCCTCATCTGTAGGCTTGTTTGTTTTTTCCACATGGTAAATTTTTGTTATCTAATTTCTACTAAATCTTCTTTTATGGCACTCACTATCCAGTACCAGCAACTTTTACAGCCTTTCATTTTAACATTCAATTATTTTACAGTTCATTGTCCAATTGACCTCTAAGGGATCCACAATATCCTGTTTCGTGCACTGCTACTCCGTTCAGTCTTTTACAACTGTAAAATCAGTATAAGGTTACGGTACTCAATTTTCTGAAGCGTGTGCACACAGTGGTGTTGCCCACCCTTCTGAAACATGTTGTCAGTTAAAGCAACTGTGTTAGAGATCTCACTTTTTCTTTTTTCCCCCCTTATGACAGAATACCTAAAATACAAACATAAATGAATTCACTGCTGTGATAGACTGCATACTGAATCACTTGCTTGTGATTTCCCAACTTTCCTTTCAGTGTGTTAAGATATTGACATATTTTTATTCCAGAAGATTGATGTTTGCTTCTTAAACTGTTGTTCAAGACCAAGAGGCCTTGAGAGGGAGTACTATCATATGCATTTTTTGACCCATGATATTTACATTTCCTCAGTCTTCTACACTTCCTTCCAATGGTCACTTCTGTGATGAAATGGCTCACATAATTAGCATGGCCTTAGCCTTACAAGGATAAAAGAGAGTAAACAAGCATGTCTGAGCACTGAAACCTACATGTCCTACATTGTTTAGCTTGCTCAATGGATGTCTTTTGGACCACTCACTAGCTCTTTCTAAAACAAGTCCCAGGAACAGGTGATTGATTCCTGAAACAGGGCATATGGATGAAACTTCACCAAGCGTGACTCTCTCTGCTGTACACAGCCATCTAGCACAATCTCAGCAAGATTTGTACCTTCACACACCTTGACAGACCTCCAAGCCATGCTCTAGGGTATGCATTGTGTACCTTCAGTTTCGTATTATCAAACCAATACTCTGGTGGGTTGCAACACAGCTGTCAGGTGTTTTGAACTAAAAATCCCTTGAAATAATAATTATGTCTTAAGGTTACAGCGTATTCCCTGGAGAGGACACCCAGAACCAAATGTTCTGGGAGCAATGTAGTGGGCATGACTAGTATGTTGCAATGGGGGTTAGCCCCTGTGGCAGCATGGACATGAGACAGTCTGTGCCATATGACTTCTGGCCAAAATCTCATCCTTTCTTTTGTCTCATAATCAAGTTGCACAAATAAAGAACTCAGGGTTCATAGATGACTTTCAGGTTATCACAGTCTCACATATCACAATATCACTAGTAAGCGGCAATAATTTCAGCAATATGGTTTATTACATGCATGATAACTGCCATGATAGAGGAAAGGATTCTATGCAAGTCATATTTTATGGTGAGTCATCTACTGAAGCCACATTTTGCTTCAGTTGTGGAGGTAAATTTATTGTACATAACCTGAATTAAAAATATATTTTAGCATGTCTTTTCATTGCAAACTTTAGCAAATTACTGTATTATGCAGTTGTATACCTATTTCCAGTTCTTAACTTCCAAGTTCTTTTCTCTTTGTTACCTTTTTTTTCAGTAAAACAAGTAGAACGGAAGCATATAGTGCTAGGTATTGTTCATGATACTGCAAATTTCAACAGTTTTGCAGAGATACTTTTCAGTGGTCTTATCTCTGAATTTTGGGGCATAATGCAACAGCTTAACAGAACTTAACTAGCAAACACTGTGATTTTTTTGGGGGGGGGAGGGGGGGTTAAGTCTAGAACGAGTCTTATCACGAGATTTCATTCCTCTGGCATAATACACACTTAGTGAACAGAGTTGGAAATTATTATCTTATTTTCATTTTCCTAAAGTGTTCTAAAACCTCTTTCACCTATAGGTATTGAGTCAATCTTGTTAATAATACATTTTCTATTTGTATTAAGATACCATGTTTGTCCAGTATTAACTTGTCTAATACAAAACCATTTGTACCCAACGTAATTTGTTTTTCTTTGGTGACTGAGTAGACCTTCTAATTCTCTTGAACTCTAAGTCAGTTACAAAGTTTGTTTGTCATTGACTATCTTTTAACCATGCACTGTTTTTTACTTTCTTTTTTGTCTTCTTGTCTTACTTTTACTACTCTTACAGTTGCCTGCCTAGCATTATTTCACATATTATTTCATAGCTAATATCTGAGCTGATTATTTTGGTTGAGAGTACCATTACCAGTTTCCCGGATCATCTAACTGAGCACTCTTTTGTGCTCAGTTAGATGATCCGGGAAACTAGTAATAGTATTCTCATGAAATGTACCTCTTTCAGTATAAATTATTTAAAAAATTGAATTATTTTTTTACTGTTACTTCCATACATCACATATTCAGTGGCTACATATTCAGAAGCTGTGAATTGCTTCCTGCTTGAGGATTTTTTCATAAACACCTCTAAGTTTTTATTATTAACACTCTCAAGAATGTTACTTAACAAATCTAAAGCTTTATTGGGTTTTAGATTCACAAATTTCACTCTGGTTACATGGAAACAAGGGGAAAAAATCAAGATAACTAGGGATACATTGTAAATGTAATGTCAACAAACAGAATTGCATACACTAAATATATCGTAGACTCCTTAACCAAGTCACTATAATTTGCAAATGCTCATAAATATTATTAATTTAACAGTTAAAAAGCATGTTTAGAAAGAGAAACTATTTTTCCAGTCATTGCTTAGGCACATAGTACATATACTATATTCAATTCTGTTTTTTAAAGTAATATTTACTTTATAGTTTCACCAGAGACATAGTGTTGTTAAAGATTAATGATTTTGGTATTAGTGTTGGCTAAGATTAATGCACGGATTGTGCTAAAAATATGAGACTTATAATAAACACGATGTGAAAACATCACCACTTACTTGTTTATAAATTATTTGAAATTATCTGTAGGTCAAAAAGTAATCGCTGTTATTACTTCATTAGTATAAACCGTTGAATTGTAGAACTGAGGTTGCAAGGAGCCTCAGCAAGTCAGCCCACTGCTCAAAACAGGACTAATGAAGTTAAGTTAGATTGATCAGGGCTATATCCAGGATCATATGATCCTGAATTATTCATAGAATCTCTACATTAAATTGTTATATGATTATGTCCCTTTTCTGTCCAAGGTCCAAATACTCACTTGTTTCTTATAGAAATGGATACATTTTTTGGTAGGCCTTCTGAGAGTATATTAGCTTCATCTTATAAAACAATTAAAAGTCTCATCTTCAACAAAACCATAATGATAGAATTGGAGGCTCTATAGTGCCGACACACCAGACGTAGTCTTGGAGTTCCCTGTAGCATTTACCTGCCACCGGTGATAGCTCTTGCACCACGGATCCAAGCATTAGAAGCTTTTCTTCAGTGCATCATTCTTGAATATATGAGACTATGTAAAAACATCTTTCATTTATTTTTACTTTTAGTTGTGAAATATATCTCCCTGTCAAAAGACTTTTGAGCAATTTGAAAATAAATTCATACTGTTTTGATATATCTTGTGATTTTTTTGTACCATTTTTTTTTTTTTTTTTTGAGGCTTAATTCATGATTCAAATGCTTGGCATCATTGACACACTAAGACCTGCCACATGCAACAGAGGAATAGTGCATTCTTATTCTGGTTTGGTATTAAAATACTAAATAGATTTTTATTTTTTTCTTTCACTCAGAAAAATTACAAGAAAACCAAACGTAGAAGGGAAACCTCTCAGGTAAATTAAAACCTATCAAACATTAATTTTTTCAATCCAAAACTTTTCTGGAACCTCTTAGTAACTATGAATTTTAAAACATTATTTTTATTTTGACAAGTCTTACAATTTTCGGTACCATCTGAAAAGATATTTTTTGTCATGAATTTTCCAGCTCAGTTTAATTATTAGCGTAAGTATGTACATTTCCACAGCAGTAACTGAATGTATAAAAGTTTACTCCTCCCTCATTAGAGACCAGGTGAAGATCAGATCATTCCTCAATATTTGGTTTAAATCAAAGCCAGAAACACTTTGACAAGTCAATAGTCTCTGAGAGGCGGGGGCAAAGACGGCTCTTCTGTTTTGTGCTAACTGTGATTTGAAAATAATTTTTTTCATCTCCTCTATGAAAGAATGTGGATTTAAGTGATATGTAAGCTCAGTAACAAAATATTGTACAAGTTGTGGGAAAGAAAGCAAAACAAGTAAGTTGTCTTTTGAGTACATTCATATTTCAAATGTGTCTGTACAATTTTTTAGTAAGAGTTAATCAAATTATCCAACTTTCTATAACAATGAATTTTGCCTTTGTTGTAGTCTGTATACTCATATCTAATATTTCTTTATGGCTTTATGCAATCCAATTTCAAACCCATAGAGATATTTCAACAGATGACAATGGGAATTCATTCAGCCTCATGTGAAAAATAATACACTGTCTTTTTTTTTACATTATTTAATCAGATATAGTGCCATTAGCATGGATAAAACTTCTAGAATTGGATGCTGTTTTTTAATGTTTTGTGGTCTACCTACATGAAAAACATATTTAATAACTAAGAAACTGTCCACTAGGCCAAATCCATTTAACACTTCAATCAAAGGGAATTAATCATTAACTTAAACCAAGAAGTCCCAGCATGAAGATCTACCAAAGAATGCTGAAAATTAGTATTACATAATGCCACCTTGTGGATGCTTCATAGACGTCTCAGGGAGGGGATAAAGTAAGAGTTAGACAAAGCAACAGCTTCCAGGTTGTTAGTTTGCAGACCTTTTAAAGGTTTCCAAAGATAAGTAGTAAATTTGCATAAATTTGACTTGATTTTCCCCAAGACAGACCTCTCAAATACTTCATCAACACCTTGGAGATTTTGAAAGCTGAGAAACTGAGACAGAAATTTACAAAAAATTTATAGTGTGATTCAGTGTTTTGTTGTGACTGCTTGATAATAACATTTAAAAAGACTCTTGAAACATTAATATGTGAAAATTTGTGATTGTTGAAGTTTGCTGCAAAAGTTCTGCCAGAAGATTCCATTATAACACTTGTGGAAAGTTGTGAACTCTTTGAGTTACTTCTACATGGAGCAAGACTTTCACTTGCAAAGGACAGAGACGACACAGTTGCAGGAGACAGCATGAAAACAGTCATTCAGTGTTTATGAGACATATAAATTAAACCAATGTTTTTCAGATATAATATTAAAAAACAAAATGTTGTTGCTTGAAATTTATTTAGGCATTCATGTTTGTGCACAGAAATATATCACTTTCAACAAATGTCGTATTTTGAACTAAAAAAATCCTATTTCAAAGTTGATGACAAAATACTTGCATCTATATTTTCTAGATAAAATATTTTTTCCCCAAAAAATTTTTTTTAAATACAATTTCAAAAGAAAACACGTGTTTTAAAATTACCAAGATAAAGTATTTTAACTGACCTATTCAAAATTATATATTCATCTAATTTTTCAGTTTGAAAAACTTGTTGGTATTTGGATTTTCTAATTCTTTTTCTGCTCAGGAAGATCATTTCTCACTGACATGTACTCTGTGGAAACACTGCCAAGGTTGCTGGTCTGTTTAAGGAGTCTAGACTAACTCACTGCCCTGTGAACTCAAACTTAGAGGATGTGTCTGTTTTGACTGGTACAAAACTGCTGTCCTCTCTACTGCCTTCTGGAAGCAGGTTTTGGATCAGGGTGCTGTGTTTCTACCCAGGTTTTCCTGCTAAGAGAATGACCTGATTTATCTGAGAGTGATGTCTGCATATGACTCTACTTGCACAGTGTGTAGATGACAGGGAGCTGAGTACTTTGGAGGTAAACAAGAAATTACTCAACCTCATAGCTTAGATCCACCCTCATGTTCTTTTTGCATGGATTGTCCATGGATTTCAGGTCTCAAACTGGGCTTAGGAACACTCTCAGTGTCATAAATTCAGTGTGCTCTGTCTTGTTTGCATTCATGATGTCCTTTTGACTTTCAACAGTTATCTAGCATAAAAGAAGAAAGTAGCTGGCCAAACTTGCTTTAAGCAAGTCGGAAAATGAGCAAAAATTAATTTCATGGAAAACTAAAAGTAGAGACAATTTCTGTAAGATTTTTAAACTAATGATTTTTTGAGTGTTTCCTAAAGCACAATTAACTATCAGGTATGAAAGTTTGTAGTCAGCTTACAAGATAAAATAAATGCTATGAGTTACAGTGAATTTGAAAAGTATGCATGAAGTCAGGTATATAGGGTACTTTACAGGAATTAAGAACACATAAATCCATTTGTGAATGTACTATAAAATCATAAGGTGCCTTGGAGAAGTGGTTTACAATCTCAGCAACTCAGTTTTCATGTCTATAAAATTATAATATTGCCCAAAATCCTATGTGTTTTGACAACTATGGATGAAAAACATGATTTCAGTAACAAATATATGATACATAGTACCCAGGTCTTACTAGGTATTACAGTCTTTTCCTCAGGGGTGTTATGAATTTTGCCAAATCCATACACAGATCAATGAAAGAGAATATATGTTTTACAGTAGATATATGGACAAAAAATAATGTGATAAGTATATATATGGCCTTACAGATGTTTTAGAAAAAATGGTCCTATAAACTACTTAATTTTTCTGAATTATCTTTTTCAGTAGGGTAGAACTTTATATTAGTATCCAGGTCATGAATATTTGGGATCTCTTTGTTTTGTTATGTAGCATGTGGTTAAACAGGAACCCAGGAAACACCACACACATTTTCAGATATCTATTAAGAAGCATATGTGCTAATGACCTTCTCCTTGTCTACCCAGATGTGTAAGTTTTGTGATGGAGGGTTTTCTTTTCATGAATGATATTTCTGATACAATTATGTATTAAAATTTTATGTATTACAGAATCACAGAATGACAGAAACACAAGGTTGGAAAGGACCTTCAA
>NW_010542604.1:0-13826 GCF_000687285.1 Phaethon lepturus
TGGCCTTGGCTCTACCGGGCGCGGGGGAAGCTTCCGGCAGCTCCTCACAGAAGCCGTCCCTGCAGCCCCCCACTACCAAAACCGTGCCACGCAAACCCAGTGCAGCTAGAAACGTGAAAGGACAGGAAGATAAGCATCTTGCCAAAGGCCATGAAGTGAGTCAGGCCTCCCAGCAGCTCACAGGAAAATGCTCTTGAAGAAGTAATGTCTAACACATCTTTTCTAATTACTCTTGCAGAAGTCCTCCTAACAACTCTTCAAGGTAGCAGCTATAGACTATTCCCATTTCGCAGATGGCAAAAGTTGAGTGACTGGATGACTGTAGCAATTTATGTTTGAAATGATGAGTCTCTGTGGCTTTGTTCATTTTATATATTTGTACAGTTCCTGTTGCTTGGGGCACCGATCTCCGTTCTATGATTGCAACACAGATCCGAGGCCTATTAGATAATTGGGCTTTATTTTCTGCAAAGATATTGTGCAGTGCTCCTCACTAGGTTGCACCAGAAAACCTCGAAGCGAGACATTTTACTTTAAAATATGTTTTATTTATAAAGAGGAAATTTCCCAGAAATGCCAATGGGAATGGCAGCAAATCAAATCCCAGCAGTCGTTTCTCAATGGAACTTCTTTTTTTAAATACCATCTTATAACCTCAGGGTATTTTCCATCTCTGCTTCTTCCTGCTTAGTCAAGAGCTGTTCAGAAATGATGCTCCAGTCTCTACCCTGGCCTGGCAGCCTCACTGATCACCTGAGAGACGGGGCTCGTGCATGCCCTCAGCGCTGCGAGAAGATCCCCTTAAAGTACTTTTGAACCAAGCTGTTGGAGCCCTGAGACGCTGCTAAACACACAGCTGTAATACACCATAAATCTAGGCTTTAAATAGACTTATTCCCTGATCAAGAACCCCAGAGACCTCTTAGCCTTCATAGACACTAAAGTTGGTGTTAATTATAAAGCCGAGTGTATTAAGGCCAGATCTCCTGGTATTTATATGGAACCGTATTCCTAAACCAGATTTATTGTTTTAATGAGAGGAATTAATATAATACAGGGTAACTCGTGTGGTCTTGGACTTCCAAGACCCATCCCAGTACCGTTCTCATTTCTGGGCAGTGCTGTGCCAGAACACGCTCCTCCCCAGGTGGACTGTCCACATAGTTTAGCACTTTATCCCACTTTTCTGCCTAGAAAACTTCCTGTGGCATTGAGCATTTCAGTGGAGTTCAGAAAAGTGTGTCTCACTTTTTATGTATTAGTGCTATATATATGTTGACCTCTATTCAGAGCATGCTTTTAAAGACTGATGACGAGCATATAACTTTCAGGAGGCAAACGGCTGTTTTTTCTGTCTTATTTACTGACACAGCTGTAAGCCTGGCTGATGGTGACTGGAGTTACTCAGCTGTGAAAAGCACTTAGGGATTTGAAAGCAGAGGGTGTTTCTGTCCATTAACACCAGTGTTTGCAGAAGCCCAGCTGGGCGGGGTGTCCACTTAGTCCCAGTCCCACAGCTGGGCTCTGAGAGGCAGCTTCAGCTGGCAGGTAGAGATTAAATGGCTGTTGGGTATATTCAGCAATAACACTATGCCAGCATAACAGTAAATGATTTGGGGGCCGTTACTCATGTTAGCATTCATTCAGGATGGATTTTATTTTTCATACTAGAGAAACTATCACTTTTGAAAGTAATGCAAACACAGTTTGGAAGCAGCACTGTTTTAAAAGAAAAAAAATGCATTGGCTGGTGTGAGGGAGACGTTCTGGAAAGGAAAGGTACAGCCTGGGTTAAGAGAAAGCCCATGCATTCGTATAGATCTAAGCTTTTCTTTTTGATACTTTTCCCTCTCTCCCACCCATCTTGGGACTGAAGCGAGGTAGGATCCGATCTGCTCCCACTCCTCTGCGTGTCGGAGCTGAACCTCTCCGGCTGGTTCCCGAGCTATTCCCAGCTCCCAGTCCGTTCAGACCACGAAACGGCTCCCTGAGGCACTGATGGAGTTTCTGAAGTGCTTCCACAAATACAGATGAGCAGAAACTGTTGAAAAACAAACACTCGAACTCTCTCCCGACCCTTCCTCTGCCTGCAGTGAGCGTGCTGGAGGGCAGACCCGGCGAGCGGTGGGGAGAGCTGGGACACGGGTCGTGGGGTGGGCAGCTCCTGCTTCTACTTGACCAGCCTAGGGAAGGAAATACACCCAGCTGACCGTGAAACAGATTGAGGGCACTATAGCCAACTTAAAATTCACATTCAAAGTAGTTGTTTCGTCTTTCTTACTCTATTTGATGAGCTTTTTCCCCTTGTCTGCTTGAGAGTATTTTGTTCAGTCGGCTTCTCTCTGGTTTTGTCAGTGCGACCAGTCCATGCGTCTCTTACTGGAGGAAAAGCGTAACCCAGCGCCGGCAGCTGCCCGACCTCAAACTACGCTGTCTCGTGATTTTTGAGTAGTTTTCATATTGGCAGTGCCCCCATGGTAACTAATGTTATTTGTTTATTAATTCTTTGAATCACAGCCCAGCATGCGTAGCAGTCCCAGCCCGTTGCTGCTACGTGCTGAGCAAATCCGGACCTCAGAGACAGCTGGTTGTGTGGGAAGGTTTCCAGAGGTGAAAGGTGAAGAAGAATGCAAAATGGTGAGGGACTTCTGGTCATTTCAAACAAAAGGAATACTGGTTTATTCAGACCTGCTGAGCTGGGAACAGCTTTCCTGAGATACCCCCAGCTCCTTGAAGTCTGAGCTTCTAAATGTCACTTTGGTTGTAGTTACAGGGAGGAGGGGGCTGAGCTGCCTGAGAGGGGCTGGCAGGAACGGGAGCGGCGGCCTTGCAGAGCATGGCATGGCACGGCACGGCACGGCACGATACGTGGGCACCAGCGTGGCCTCGGGATGGCCGTGCCGAGGGTGAGCTGGGAGCGGAGGGGCCGTGGCCACGATGGCCTGTCCACCCATGGGGTGCCCATGGGTGCTGGCCGGTCCTTCTCGGCTCCGCACAGGTGCTGCTCTGGCTGGGGCAGCCCTGCCCACGCCACGTGTGCTGCGACCGTGCCGGGCGGTCCCAGGCAGGTTTCTTTCCTTAAACATGAGGAGAAATTGCTCTTCAGTGCTTCTTTTAGGGTGTTTTCTCTACCTCTTTTTATGCCCTGTAAGTGCCTCTTTTCCACTGTTAGGGTTTTTTTTCCAAAATCACAGCCTCTTGTCTTTAGTTTAATTTTTACATTTAATGAAATAGCCCTGTAATTAAATATTCTTTAACGAATCCCTTGGCAGGGTGTCTTATGACAAAAAGCACTCTGATTTTATTACTATTATAATGCAAAGTAATGAAATCTTTGAATCCTTATCAAGTATAATTCAGGGGATTAATCATTTAAGTTGAAAGGAAAAGTTAGCTCCATCATTTATGCTGAACTGATCTGCTCAGTGTCCTGTGTTACGTACTTTACTGTTTATTTAGATCTTGAAACTATATTGTTCTGGCTTAGGACATATAATACATGTAATTGCACATATGTTTGTATGAGCTTCTGTATGTTAGCACAGTGTGCGTGAATATTTTTGGTTTTCTAGTTCGCTGGGCAAACAGCAATAAGCTAAATACTGGGAAAGCTGAAGGAGAATAATAGACTTCTGATATCTCTGATGTCTAGCTTGACAAACCCACGAAACACCTCACTAAGAAAAGCAAAGTAAGCCTTAAAAACATCTGAACTTGCTGAAATGTTCTCATTGAGAAATATTTTTGCATCTTCAATTTGAACTACAAAAAAAAGCAACTCTGTGAATCAGTCAGACAGTCCCACATTTCCTGGAGTAGCTAGCAGTTCTTACACGCTCCTTTCCCACCTCCTGCTCTGAGCTGTTTGTGTTAATTATTTGCAGACCTCAGCTGAAGGCTGGGAAAGCATTGGGGCAGACATCGGCCGCCTGGGCTCTGGGAACAAGGCTTCCCAAAGCCGGGACAAGTTCAGCTTCCAGCGCGACAGTTTAGACATCGAACCATTGTCAAAACTAGGTCAGCTGGATATCAAAATCGGTGTTTGCTGGATATCCTGCTCTGGGGCATTTGAGCCTAAGCAAGCATATGGCAACTGTGGGCTGTCAGCGTACAGCAGGATGACTGTGTAAGATGGGGCTCTCCTGTTGCTGTCAGTACTGCGCTGATTAAGATGGCAACAGCAAGAGTCCTTTGGGAAACCAGAAACCGGTATAAAGGTTAAAAGCAGGCATTGTTTGGTATTTAGAGGCTTTAAAGATAAAATTGCACATCTCTGGCAAAGGACATCTGCAGCAGATGCAGATAGCCAGGGAATGTATTTAATGCCTCACTAAGTAGCAGTCTGCAGGATAGGAAGCACAACTTGCAGAGCTGACGGTGCTGACCGCATCCACAAATCCGTGTGTGCCGCAGCTCCGGGAAAGGGCAAGGAGACAAATACTCCAACGAGGCATAGGGTAAGGTAAGTTGTTCCAAGGAAGGACTTTGGGAGGCCTGTGCTCTGGTTCATGGCTGTGTCTGTACTGGACGTGAAGCTGCGGCAGAGTGCCTGTCCCCAGCACCCCTGCATCCCCCCGCACCCTGCCTGGAGCGGGCAGGATGTGTCCTGCACAGCCCTGCCAGTGGGGCTGCCTGGCTCCTGCGCCCCTACCTGAGCAGTAATCCCTCCTGTTGGCAGCTCTTCCTCAGGAAAACACAGTGCCTTCCACTTTGCTGTCCTGCCCCATCCCGTCTTCAATAGCCAAGGAATGGGAATTTCCCTGGAGTCATGGTGCATCCAGTGCTGCACCCAGGGTTCAACTCCTTCTTCACTGTGGCCTCATGGCCGGTGAGGCTCCGCACTGGTGCTCAGCTCTTCAAATGAAAATGCAAGGAGGCCTGCCACAGAGGGAGACAATCTCACACAGGAACGGGAGAGGCACAGGTATGTTTGGGGTGGTTCTGAGGCAGTGAGACCAAGTTCAGCTGGAAGGAGGAGGGCGGAGGGTTCGGACTCGTTAGTCTGCATGTGGCTGGCTGAAACGTTCCTTTCTTCTGATCATCCTTCATCCCGTCTTTGATCTGAGCCATACTTTTTCCTGGAAGACTTCCAACATTCTTGCTGTAGCTATGAAGCTCCCTTTTTTTTCCCCTACGCAGGCCACATCCCTCAAATTTAAGAAAGACGCTGCGATGATGAGGTAGGACTGTTGTGTATAAAGTCATTTCTGGATAAACATGTTTGACTTCTTCAGATGTTCTCGATCTCTCTCTATTCCTAGAAGAAGCACAGAACAGGCAACAGCAGCACAGGCTCCTACATTCATGTAATAGTCTGACTTAGTGCGATGTGGAAGATCATCCCCGTAAAGGGTTTAAGCTGTGGTTTGGGTACAGATGTCCAATAAACTGAGAACTTTTGGTGACCCTTATTTCTAGACTGGCATGTCAGACAGATTCACATGCCAGAAGCACACTGGGAAGCAAAGACTGGATTGGGAACGATGCCAGGAGCCAAGATGCATTTGTACAGCTTTGGAGCAGCAGCTTGGCCATCTCTGGTCTAGGCAGCAGCATGATGGAGAGAACCCCAAGCTAGGTAGCTAGATAATGATGTTGCTTTTAAAAAGGACAGCAAAAAACAGGACAGCACAGTGCTGCACTGTGCTCCTGCTTAGGAGGGTCAGAAGCAAAAGAGAAAGGGCTTCTTTCTCTAGAGGTGAACAGTCACTTCTTCCTACAGCAGTAGAAGCCTGACACTAGGTAAGTAGCTGTGAGATGATTCATAAAAAACTAATTTATAATTTGCCAGAATATAATCCTATTTGATTAGTGTTATTCAGTTCCTCTTTCTTTTAAAATTCAGTGCACTTAACTGTTCTACGAGGGTTTATGAATGTTTAAAAATTGCTTTGTGGTCCCTAAAGTAATTTGACAAGTCTGACAGCTATTGATTAAAAACCTGAAATTATTCAGACTGTAGGATGACTTGGGGGATTAGATAGAAAGTTTTTTCAAATGTGAAAGGAAATAAGATGTTGGAAAGTAAATATGTTCTTGAATACTTTTGAAAAATCCATTACAACTGTGAAATTAAATTGAAATGAGATACTTCGTGTGGAGATGAAGGAACTAAATGCTGGCTTTACTATTTAGGCATGGGGTAGAACTCACTGTCCCAGGTCCAACATTTGTTTCCCTGGAAGCCGCGGGTGCCGGGGCTCTGGCATGGATCCCAGCGCAGGGCGCTGTGGGGAGCCCTTGGGGAGCCCCGTGCACCTGCGCGTTCCTGGCCAGGCACCAGCCAGCTCCTTCCTTTCAGCCCTGCTGCATCACGAGTTCCATGCCAAGCACGGTCAGCGGGACAGCTGCGGGGCTGACGGGAATGTGGCTCTTTCTGTGTGATATGTATGTTCCTGTCCACCTCTGCGGGACAGACAGGAGCTAATCGAGCCTCAGATTAAATGACCGCAGCCTCCTGGATTGTCCTCATTTGCGCTCCTCATGCAAGGGCTGCTGCAGTAGCCGGGAACAGCTGTTATGCTGGATACCTCTGTCTGAACTTGTCCTCCTTCACCAGACCTCCAGGAAGGATATACAAGAGCTGGCTATACATCTCTGTACATGCCAAAGAGACTCTCCTAGGAAATCATTAGACCAGCTGGGCCATTTTCCGTATGACCAGAAGGGACCTCTTTGTTCAGCAGACCCAGACCTGTTCTGTTACTGACGACCATCTATTAGAAAAGCCTTCATAAACATATTTTCTCCATCTTAACATCATTGACTTTTTCACTTCTCTCATGGTTAAATGCCCTCTCTCTGATTTTCAAGTCTGAATCTATTCACAGACAGTATTTAGCCACTTGTTTCACCAGTGCTGCCCTGTCGCTTGAATAGCTCTTGTCTTTCTCACGCACTTGCTCTGAAGTACATACAGTCCTCGTGCCCCTCAGTCTTTCCTGGTAGCCTGAACAAGCCGAGTGTCACGACACTCCAGCATCAAGCCAAATATGACCCAGCAGGTGACATATCCCCCTCACCCCTCTCTGAATCGAGACTCAGGTCAATCCGGCGCAGAGGTGGGCACTTTCCCAGCTTGGCTGCTATGCCCAGCATTCAGCCCAGTCGAAAGTGGGTGATCCACAGCCAGACATCTCTGGGACTGAAAAAGAAACTGCTCCGGCCTACTGGCAGCTGGCTGGGAATAAGGGCAAACCAATGTAGCAGCTGGGTTTGTGGGGCAGAACCAAGTTCATCTGCTGCATGTGTTGGAGAGCCCTCCTTCCCCAAGCCCTGGGGAAACACGCTGCTGGGCAGGAACCCGCTGTGCGCCCTTCTCTGAACACACTGCAGCCATCGCGTCCTCGTCTGTACCCGAGAAGAACGCCTGGCTGCTCCTTATCAGCGCGGTTGTCAGGGAACACGTGTCGGCGTGGGTGGAAGAGATCGAAAGATGTGAGTCTGTAGGCTGGCACAAAGCGGCGTCAGCTCTGCAAGGTGTGCCTGCCAAGCCAGGTGGTCCATAAAGACCCGGTTCTGCTTTCGATGGTGGTACCATTGCTGGTGTTCAGTCAGATAATTGGCGGCTGTTGGTATTGGTTAAATTCCTGAGTGATTCTGTCCACGTAGATAATAAAGTATTTTTAATGATGATTCAGTTCACGGATTGAACAGTAGGTCTGTGGATGTGGAGATGATACTAAGCAGATCACAGTGGCTTCCTTGGCCTGTTACCCCAGCGAGGTACCACACAGCCCTTGATCGTCTCCAGTAATTCTCAGTTTCACTGGGAGCAGTGTAAACCATGCCTTCAAAAGCCTTGAAAAGCCAAAACTCAAAATTTTGAGTTAGGGGAGTCTGCAAGGTACTACATGGAGCTTGCACATGGTATCACCGGACTGTGCGTGGTATTTTAAACCCCTGTGCTATATATGGTCCTCAGTTATGTTTCAGTGACAATATTAAGCTTTAAAAAGATGAGTGGAGAGAAAGGAGACCTTCAAATTAAGTTACTGCCAGAAAATACTAGGCACCACATAGTTGTCATTCTGCAGCAGAGAAGGATTATCTGTAAACCCTGTACCTCCAAAGTAAAGGATAGTAATAAAGCTGACCCCGGGCGCACTTTGAACTTAGCTACCTCTGATTAATTAAGTTTTTCCTTCCTTGAGCCTGATTTAGTACTTATGCTCAGAATGAAAGATTTAAGTTAAGAAACTGTTGAGAAATTGAAGGGCAGCTCTCATCCCCCCTTTCTCATCTCATCCCCTTCCCTGTCACACGCACACACACGTGGGTTGTAGAAGGCTTGATGTGGTTGCTGAAAAATCAGTTCCTGAAGGGATTCCTGTCCCAGAATTCTTGTCATTCCTCCTGCAATTGCACCACTTTCCCTGTGGATTTTTGTTCCTGCCAAGCTTGAAATGTCAGTGGGACATGACAAACACTTGGCTAATACTGGCCGGAGGTCTCAGGGCAGCGTAGAAGGTGTAATAGCCATTCTGCATTTGTATGGAAAGTAGGAAGGTTTCTGTGCAGCTGTGGAGCATCATTCATTCATTCATTTAACAACTGAGCTTTCTGGGATGTTTAAAATCCGTCAGTGGCAGGGCTGAGGCACAGTGCTGCCATCCAGGGCCCCAAGCCCAGAGAATTTTCCTCTGCCTCAGCAGGGGCCGGGAGTGAGGATGAGACCGTGGCTGGTTCTGTAGCTCCCCGGAGCACAGGCTTGCACAACGGCCCCGAAACTTCATAGCCCTCCTTGGTTAATAGCTGTAATGATTATAATATGAGTTCATTAACGTGCTGGTATTTACAGCCTTCTGTATGGGCAGGGAAGTGTTCAATAAAACATAAAGAAACCTGTGCAGGTACAACGAAAACGCTGGATTTAAAATTTTTGTTTGACGGCCGTGGTGCGGACAACTTTGTGACTTCTGACTGACGTTTGCAAGGTTATTCCCACTCTGCAATGAACGGGGCGGTAGTATAAATCACTCTGCTGAGACAGACGGACACTGGCTTTGAAAAATCTGTTACAGTATGATTAGTGATAAGGAGAAGTGCAAATACGAAGCAGAATGGCTCGATTTCTTTTTCTCCTCTGCTTCTTTGGTATTTGGTGACCATGATAAAATAGTTTTGATTTAGAAGGAGTTTTGTACAAGTAGTTGGGAATATGTTTGCTCCTACCAACCAATTGAATCTGCTCATGTCCTGGAAAGTCATTCAACCACTACTTTCCTAATTTGATTGTTGCGGTTGGCATGCTCCGCGCAGCACTGGTGCTATATCCCAACAAATGCTGAAGGATTTAAAGGGATGGTGGTTTTACATGTGTAGTCAGATCTAAAAAAACATGTCAGAAATTATTCTGCTGATCCCGTAATTAGAATTCTTTAACCCACTTTTTGGAGGAGAAACAATTGTTTAGAATAATGAGAGAGTATGTTTTGATTGAAGGATGTACAATAATCTGCCCTGAATCTGCTCTGCTGCATTGTACCAAATTAACTTATTTCTCTGTATTTGTTCATATTCAAAGCATAAATAATTTAGCATTTTGTCTCTCTCTCTGAATGTGAGAAGCATGCTTGCTGACTTCAGATCAGATGGAGCGGTGATGTTTATTACTCTGATGTTGGGGAATGATTGTTGCATATTTAATATCACCACAAATAAGAACGCTGTAGCTGCGTTCCCACTTGTGGGATCGGCGTGTGGCTCTCTCCTAAGGCATCTGATCTACAGGACTCAAAGCTTTTGCGTGGTGAAAGCAGAGGCTTTGCTTGCCCACAGTGATGGGGCATGGGCGGCAACTGGGTTTACCAGCGTGCCCTGCCTGGCTGGTGCCCACAGCGTCTTCCGCAGCGCGCTCAGCCCCCACCTGCTCCAGCACAGCCATTTATCTTACGCAGAAACACGCAGAGACTTACACTGTGTGACAAAGCAAATACCAGAAGAAGTAAAACAAACCTCATTAAAATAAAGTGGCTGGATGATAAGGCGGATGTTTAACATACCTTTTAAAAGCGTATTTCCTTTCTTCGTTTTATCTTACTAATGTCTTTAAAAACTGCCTGAAAGTATTTTATCGTCATTGCCAAAGTAGCTGGAGTTTTTAGCATTCTTACAAGGGGCATTGAACAGCTCTGATTTTCGTAGGTTTATTTCAAAGTGTGGGGAAAATACCGCGGAGTGCAGGAGTATCTGGGCCATGTCTGTTATTCCTATTTATAATGAAAATTTCTTCAAAGCGTGGCACAAGTACTAGAGCGCTCTGCAGTGACGAGCCGGGTGGTGTGCCGCACAGGAGTAGCTTTGCGGTGGTTCGGTCCATTCCCTGCTGCGCACGTAGGCAGGATTTTGCTCGGGCACCATGCTGAACTCTGGCCTGTCACCCCGTGCTGTTTTCCATTTTCCCCTCTAAAATTCACTGGCGTGGAGAGAAATTCTTGTACATTTTACCTAAGACACTTGCCAGAATAAAGGGAGCGAGGCGCTGCTTGGCAATGGTGAAAAGCAAGGGAGAAAGAGCGAGCTTTGTCCATGAGCCATTCGCGAGCCAAGACAGTCCCGCTAGGTCACATTCTTGTTCTCTCAGCCTTGGCATGGAACGCCTCTTTTTAATGGAGTCCAGTGTTCCCAGTGTTTCCAAACTTGTTTTAGTGTTTGCAGCAAGCTGGGATGGTCTCCGAGAAACAGTTTGTCTGGATCTGATTTAGAGCAAGGCAGCGTCATTGCGTTGGAAGCACGGGAGTCTCCGCACGGCTCGCCAGCGCCGTGAACGGGAAGCGGCGGACGTCGCTCCCACTCGCGCTTGGGGGGCTGAGGTCTCCCAGAGGGTCCCCGTCAGTGTCTCAGGGTGGATCGGGCATGTGCTTCTCAGGTGACTCTGCCAGTTGTCCCCACGTACTGTGCTTGGGTCGGCGCCACGCAGCAGCCTCAGCCCCCGGCGTGCTTTCGGCGTGCTTTCGGCTTTCCGACTGATGTGCTCCTGGAGCAGCGTGACACCCCCCTCCCCGGGGTACAGACCGTCCTCAGCACCAACTCTTCTACTTAAAATTTGCTCCTCTGGCACCGTGTACCTGCTAATGTGGTCAGGGCCCAAATACAGCGTCGGTGGGGTAAGAGAACCGTGCGGAGGAGGGAAGCCCTCCCGTCCAGCCCTGAGGAGTAACTCCACTGAAGCCGGTAATACTGGAGAGTGTTAAACAAATCTGGTCCAGAAACGGTTCAAACCCCTTCCTTTGCTGGAGCACAGCCATTTTGCTTGTTTAGTATTCTAAAAGCAGAGTTAATAACTATTTTTATCTCTATTCTCATTTCTCACGTACATATAAAGTCTCTGTTGATGTTTAGCTTGACAAGCCAGGCTGCAGTTACGATGCCAAAAATCTCAAAACTGTCATGGAGTGAGACAAGGATAAAGGAAAAAAACAACTTAGATGAAAGGGCTGTGGACTCAGAAATGCTGCATGTGGCACACTTCCCAATCCTCAGAGAGACTTATTAATTTGCATCGTGGAAGTCTTTATGGTGCACAACTTAAGTGGCTTTCTGGCTCCACTTGGGATCTCAGTGGATTTACGAAGAAGCTGCTTTCTCACATCTACAGTCAAGGGCATTTAAAAGCATTCTTGTTCCTTAAAGTGTATAAGGTAATAAAGTGTGTAAGGGATGGTATAAGGGAAGCCACATGTCAAAGGTAAGCCAAGACTGTACTCAGAAATTGCACATCAACCTAATGCGGGTTTTTCTTTTCATTGCCTTGTTCCAAACAATCGTGTTCAGACTTAGATTTAACATTCAGTCCTTCGCTGAGCAGGAAGGCGACCTGGGTTAGGCACTGTCCGACCAGCCTTTCCTCACAGGCAGGCACTGGAACAAGCCTCGGGGTTTCCTCCGCGAGCTTCCTTCCCCCTCTCTTTTCCTGTTGGCAGACAATTACATTGGTCGTTATTAAAATTAAAACAGAAGGGGAGTAAAATGATTCATCTTTCCAAGCAGCTTTACTAGTGTCATTAATTCAACAGCGGCAGGAACGTGTACGCTTAGGAACACGTGCTTGGTCCAAGGGACTGGACTGCTCGGAAGGCTGTGTCCTTTTTCACCTGGGAGGGCTCAAACGTCACCCTGTGCCAGTGACCGGTGTTCTGCCTGCGACCAAAAAATGGGTGTTTGCCCCGGCACCGTCATCCCTTGGGGTCAGCCAGATCGGGGCGGGCAGACGCGGGAGCGGGGCCAGGCCTCGGCTCCCCCTCCCAGAGGTGAGCCCGTCCGAGCAGGGCTCGAGCCCGCTGCCAGCGCACCGCTGCGGGAAGCACGTGCTGCTGCCGCCGGCCCGGACTAAAACTCTCTGTTGCCCAGGGACGGGGGTAACGCCTTCCACCAGCTCTAACCTCTTTATTAAAAAACCAAACCAAAACAAAACAAGCCCCTTTAAACAACAAATCTAAGTCATTATCCCATCATTTGTAAACACGGACGTGTGCGTTGTGGGCGCTTCAGAGAGAAGGTGCTGGGCAGCTTTTCCAAAGTTGTGATACGCTGCACGGCAGCGCGGGTGCAGCGCGTGGGTTGGAGAGCACGGAGCATTTATCCCATCCCTCCGCGCCGGGGAGGACTGGAGTTGTCCTGGCGTTACCCCCGTAACCAGCCACGCAGGTCGTCATCAGTTGTGCGTTTCTCAGGTGTCCGAAGAAGTAAAGAAATTGTGTCACATTTTTCTCACTTGGCAATTGTTTTAACTTCCCGGGAGCCTGCCTTGTGCCGGTACTGTCCCTGTCCCAGCCCCTGGATGCTGAATGTGCCCCGCAATTTGAGCTGTCGTCCTCACGCTCTGTAAATGAGATACGGCTGGAGGTTATGGAGTGGCTCAGTCACAGAACGTGCTCGGCCAGGGTCCGTTCGTGTAATTCCTGTTGACAAGCTGCCGATTTCCTAATGGAAGGACGGCCCTGGCACCGCAGGCGTGCGCACGGCCTTCCAGCCAGGGCCTGGAGTGAATCGCGCTCCACGTGATCACTGCGCGTGTGTCTGCGCGTGTGCGTGCCTGCGTTTCGGAAGCTAGCGGCAATTGTCCTGCTCGGGAAGATGAAGTCAGGGAGCTGCAAATACAGCGCCGGCCGGGCAGAGTACTACTGATAGCAGGAAACGGAGCTCTTCGCCTCGCGGTCTGAAGCCCGTATGGGCCGAGGTGGCCGGCGGCTGCGTTGGGGAGCACGGGAGAAGCGGCGCCGTATGGGGTCCCCCAAGGCCATTCCCACCGTGGCAGCCTGGGCAGGGGACACCCGTCCCAGGGGTGGTGCTGGGCTCCCGGCTGGGCGCCTGGCTGGGGAGGAGGCACAGCTCTTGCTGAAAAGGGCTCCCCTTCCACCTGAACTGGTTTGGGAGCTTCAGCTGAATCACCAGCGTTTGGCAGTGCCTGCCTGTCCCCCGCATGAATCCTGCTCTGCCTCCAGCCCTGTCAGGCATCTGGAGATGGCTGGGGGTCAGCCCTGTCCTGCGGAGGAGAGTCAGTACAGGCTAGGGCCGCACGCCATGTACTTCTTAAATGGCTCCAGTTGTTTTACGAGGCCATTACGAGGCCATGTAGTCACCTTGCGCAAGCCTGGTGACTACAGTGGCTTACAGGCGTGTTTGTGGTGGCGAGTGGAAAGCAGCCGGGACTGGTTGGGCTGGGCTGGACTTTGCTTCATGGTGTTTACAGTGCTGTTGCTCCTTTGGGAACTAACCTGCTGCTTTCGGTTTTGATCTGCTGAAATGGTATATAAAGACATCCAGCTTCTCGCTTGCGAGGCTGGCAGGGAGAGGAGGCGGCGCGGCCGGCCAGCTGGCTCCTG
>NW_010542605.1:0-5582 GCF_000687285.1 Phaethon lepturus
TTTTTTTTTTTTTGTTTAGCGTAGCATATAACACAGTTCGACATCCAGCAGTTGCTGTTTAAATAGGCTTTTTTACTCACCTCTATCTGATACTTGTTTTCAAGGAAGTTATTTGTATTTGCAGTATGTTAAACGTGTCCTTTATTTGAAGTGAAACGCAGAATGATAACACTGATAATAGTGAAAAACTAATGTTACTGAAATTAGAAGCAGCAGCTGATAGAAGCAGGAAGGATGGCCGTGAGCTAACTAACTTAGATTTGCAGTTTTCCAATGATAGTAAAAATATGACAAACAACTGTAATTTTGCAAAGGTATAATTACGTAAAATGCAAAAGCAAGCTCTAATGGCAGAACTTAAGGTCTTTATATGATTGTTGGTAGACAATGAAACCCCACTGGCTACTGCTTGATGGGCAGAGATTGGTATTTTTTCAGTTTAAAATGCACTGCATATTAAAAAACGTGAGGTGACAGGACAAGCACCAAGAAGAATTTATAGCTAAAGGAATAAGCATCTTGGATAATGAAAACAGGTGGCTTTTATAGGGTACTTGCTAAATGAATACCTTACTTTCAGCTTAATCTTTGCCCCAAAACTGAAATCACACTTAGCAAAAACTGAATCTTAATTGTAGCTGTTAAGGTCTGTGTTTCATTGCCCACCAAAGCTTTTCATATTTGTTGTTGTTGACTGTCTCCTGTGTTCTGTGGATTTTCAGCATGCCAGGGAAACAAAACCTGGAGTTGAAGGAAAGTTGATCTCAGAAGAAAGCCTGTAGGAGAAGGGTAGATGTTGATATTTGGGACTTTGTTTTCAAAGCAAAAGGTGCAAATGTGTTTCAGCTTCAGGTAGCTCATGTGGAAGCCTGTGGTGGGACTCTCAAGCACCCAGATGCAAGTCATATATGCCTAGACCTTCCCTTACTTCAAAGTGACTGCAAGAGGGCTTTTAAACTAAAGAATAAGATTTTATTTAAAATGGAATTAGAATAGTCAATTTCTTAATCTAGCAAAAACTTAAAGTGAGACTGAATGAAATAATAAGGGCTTCATAAATTAAACTTCCTCTTCCTATTGTGTCCTTTCAGGGCAGGTCTTTTACAGGCTTTCTTGAAGCTTGAGCATTCATTGACTTCTGGGGTTACAGCAAACTACGTGATTTCCTTGGGGTCCTTACAAAGTCTCTCCTTTTTTGTTAGTATTGAGGCTTGATCTTAAAAGCGACATAGTCCTTCGGTTTGAGCTCTCCTTTCTTTGTTCCACTCACTCACCTCTGCATTCTGGGGAGACCTGGGGAAAGAGCAAATGTTCTTTTGCTTCAGAAGGTTATACCTGATTGAGTACCTGTAATTAGGGCAAAGCACATAGCGGCTTTCACTCTGCCCCTTATTTGCAGCATTCTAAAGACATGTAGCATGTTCAGAGCAAATAATTGAGAGGAAATACAGCTTGTCCCAGACCTAAATTGTGTCAGAGATAAGTTCTGTGATTTCCTTACTCCATAATCTTCTTATGCTGTTCTTCCCATTATCAGATATGTTGTGGCCTTAGGAGCATTTGCAGATCTTAAGCAAGGTACAGTTTACAGAGTTGAGGAGGTGACGTTGTATGATACAGCAGGCAGTTGCCTTATGTATACATTTCCTAAATTTTCCGATTTTTTTTTTTTTAACATAAAGTAGTATACATGCTTCTGAAGCCCAAAAACCCCACACTGCATTATTAGGCAAATTTAGCTATTACAGAATCTGTTTCTATGGGCATGTTATTAAAAAATCTAAGCTATATGAAGCACTTATTTCTGTTATTTAGGAATAAATAGAATACTATATTGTTAAAATACTTCTTTCAAAGAGGTGAAAAATCATGGGAAGATGACTTAATGTTTCTGTCTCCTGAGGAAAGAGGAATTTTATATTATTGGAAAAGCTCCAGTGAATAACTGTAACTGAATTATATACTAGGTTGGTTTTAACAAGTGCTAATACCCTTAAAATGCTTCCTTTTGAAGAACTGAGAAGCTTACTTAACTCTGGAAGTTAATTATGAATACCAGTATTCATTTATGCTTTTGTATGATTGTTTTTTTACCACTAACTCTATGATATTAAATTTGTCCTTGTGTAATTTTCAAGTGACTTGTTTAAAATGTGCTCATCGCTTGATAAATTATCTGATAGTTTCTTTAACTCTTTTTCAGATCTTTGAAAGAATTTTGTTTATCTGGGCAATACGTCATCCAGCCAGTGGATATGTTCAGGGCATAAATGATCTTGTCACTCCTTTTTTTGTAGTCTTCGTTTGTGAATATATAGGTAAGAATTGTCTTAATTATGAATTGGTACTGGTTTTGGAACAGCATCTTCATTTTAATCTGAAAAACTACTTGTATTAGCTAATCAAAGCATACTTTGACACGTTAATTTTAACAAATTTTTGTAATTATAAATCTGTGTAGTTCTCTATAATCTGAAAAGCAATCAGATTTTGTGCAAGTAGTCGGTGGAGTTCAGGAATCTTTCAGGTTTTTCTTCCAAATGACCTCCTCCGCCAACAAAAACCAACCAACCAAAACCCTCTGTAGAAGTTGCAGACAGTGTTCTAGTTTGTCAGATCTGAAAGCAGGGGAAAGCAGCACAATCTAGCATTTGTGTTCATCTTGATTTCTAGTTAAGAAGTGTTCACCACTCCTGATGCTTTTTTTTTCTTCAAGGTGGTTCTATTCTCCCTCCTAATTCCCTTTTTTTGTGAAAACTTTAAATTGTACACATGAAATGAGCAGCTGTTTACAAAAATAACCAAACCAAAAAAACCCCTGAAGCCAGACAACACAATTCCTGCCCCAAGAAAAAAAAAAACTGTGAAACAAGGAAACCTTTTAAATGAGTGGTGGGGAAATTAAAGTAGAGGGAACCTATTAACCTGAACCTGTAGCTGAAAGAATGGCAATCTGGAATTAGGATCTGAAAATTAAGGCATCAGTAACTGTTTCTCTAGTTAAGAACTCTGTTCTTCTGGGCTTACAATGCTAGTAACAATAGTAGTGTGAACAGCTGTATTTCTGGTGAGTTTGTGGCCTTAACATTTGAGTATACTTTCTGAAAACTTTTTTTGTTTGGCGAACTCTAATATTAGCTAAATGCTCCTCTCTTACTAGAACATCATTCATATCTTAAATTTATAGATTAGTATTTAAGTCTTAAACATTAAGAGTATGGCTAATTATTACATTATTATGGATATAAAAAGTAAGGTTAAACAGTAAAAATTACAATGTTAATCTGTCTTGAATTAAAACTGTTTTCCTTGTATTTCTATCTGTCATACGTGCATACACTGAAAATACACAGTGCTTATATGTAAATTTGAGCAACCCGTTGTCTGGCTACTTAGTGAGGCTGTATATAGTGGATTCTTCCTACCTTCTCTATGCAAGATACCTATTGGTGTCTTAATCCAGATTGATTAGATTTAATGAAGGACAGATTATCCTTGAGTGGATGATGGACTATCCATTTACTCATTTGCATGGCAACACCTCTGCTACGTCGGTCTTTTATTGTTTCATAGGGGGACATTTCATTGCTAAGCAACTAATGAGAACTACTGCTGCTTTCTCCCTGATCATCTCTTAAATAGGATAGAGGCCTACTCCTGAGAGTACTTGCAGTTTCTGCCTTCTCCATCCTCATTTGACAGATAATGAAAATGTTCTTAATGATCCTAGAACAGTAGGGTCTCCAGTAGACTTTAGGATTGTTAATTGGAATAAGAAGTTCAAATGAGATGCGATTAGAGAATTGATATTCCATGTTAAATAGGCCATTTAATTAATATGGTAAATAAGTTTATCTTTACTACCAACTTACATTTTGAGTCCCTGGTGATTGTTAATGTATTTGACAGTTTGTCAGTATTTTCATATCCAAAAGCATAGCTATTCCAGTAAGTGTCCAGTGAGGAAAGACAAAACTCAGAAACTAACAACCATAAAAGATATTTTGCCAGTGAAAAAGTATGAAACTCAGAAAACTGTATTCTAAAAGCTCATTTAAAAGCTAATATCTATATACTAAGTAAAATACCTATATGAAGGTATTTTCTTCAATATAGTAGTGGTCCTGGCTAAGTGCTAACAGCAGTTATTTCCCTGAGTGACATATAAAAACTTTCTAAGACTTGTCTTTAAATATCTTTTTGAGTTGAGTCTTTCTAATATATTCAAGTTACAGTGAGTGATGCATTCAAGTTTGAATGAATGAGTGTGCATCTTACTTATACTTGAAATAGGGACATAAAGTTTATGAAGTACCTCAAAAATCCTGAGGTTTGTATTAAATTATAGAAGGATTCAAAACTGAGACTATGAATTGTGCTTAAACAGTTTAGATAGAAATAAATGCTGAACTGCAGAAGTTCCTAGCAAAAATGTTGAAGCTATTAGTACATTTAATATTTACTCTAGTAATACTCTGTATTTACCTTTAGATTTTTTTTTAACTCTAGATTTTATAATTTCTTGCTCTGATTTTCAGTGAATGTTGGATTGTACCTTAAATTACTTCATTTATTGCTTTATTTGAACTATTTTTTTTTTAATTTTTCTCAATAATGGAAACCTTTCTGTTGCAGTTCTGAGTTACTTGGATCCTGATTCATGTCATTGAAAGTGATAATGCCTTTTATTTTAGGTTCTTTCTGTAATTAAAAAAAAAAGTAAAGGATTATTGAAGATTAATAATAAAGTATTATTATTAGTAACAATGCCATTAATAATACATCTGTGGGGATTAGATCATCTGACGGTATATCTTGATAATGTTTACACACAGTTGCAGGTTTGTCAAATATTTTCATGGGAGCAAAGCCATGTGTATCCTAGTTTTATGGCAGCTCAGAGAGACCTTAATCCTTAATCTTGCATAACAAGTGTGTTACTTATTCTAGTGATGGAAGTCTTTCTGCTCTGCTAAAGACATCCAAAAACCGTTTGGATAACAGTCTTGTTAAAGAAGTTTTGAAGCTACAAATGGCTGGTATGGAAGTGATAATTCACTTCCATGGTAACATTTTTTTCATTCAAATCTGAATGCCAAAAAAAAGGTTTCTGTGAATTTTTATAAGGACTGAAGTCACAGATGTTTTGATGTTTAGTATGGATTGGGGTTACCTAATCTTAGCCCATAGGTTCACACATTTAGAATAGGTTGAGTAACTGAATTTAGGAATTTAATATGTTAAATGTTGAGAGCATTCTTTCAACCTTTCCAGCAGTGCAGGTATGATGAAAATATAATTTGGTAATGTCTCATTAGTTCCCCACTCTGCAATAGAAGTGGAATACTGTAACATTTCCAGCAAGATAAAACTTGGTTGTCAAACCAAGCCAGGAGAGGCACAACCTCAATTAAAGAAAATTTCAGAGGGGGTGGGTGCTGGCCTCTGCTGGGATATAGTAGATTCAGGATTTCTGGCCTAGATTAGGAAAAGGAGGAATTTAGACCTTAGGTTTCTCATAGCAGGTGGCTTTGTATGTCAATCTTGATTCCCGCTCCCTCCCCCCCCCCCCCCGGGGGAAC
>NW_010542605.1:5613-132776 GCF_000687285.1 Phaethon lepturus
ATGGATCTGTAAGCTTGTTCTGCCATAATATTACAGGTTTTTCGGAATTTCAGACACTAGTGGTACAGGAAAACTATTTTGTGCTTACTTCTAACCTCCTAAATGACATAGCAGTGTTAGAACATACGTTGTTAGAACAAGTGCTAATTACTGTCAGGGCAGTTTTCGTGAAAGCCGTTGTCTCTCTAGTATATTACCTTGTGGCAAAATTAATCTTGTCCATGGTGATGCAATTCCAGAGGCATTTGTGTTAATAAGGTAAGATACACCACATGATTGCTCACTGTTCGCTGACTTAAATGCGGACAAGGAAATTTTGCGGTGGATCACAACTCATTTCAAGTTGCCACGCATGTTGCTTTCTTCATGCACCTTCCTGTTGCTCTGAGTTCCTGTTGATCTACGTTGTTTCCCAATATTAAGTTGTGCTGCACAGTTGCTTGTGGTTTCTTGCTGATGGAGTCACCACACTTCACTACATCTGGTATTTCAGTACTCCATCTGCATTTCAGTAACTCACTGGGCCTTGTGTGTATATCTAGAACCACAGAGAGGAGCTGGGTTTATTCACCGTCCAGACAGGTGAAAGCTCAAGAGAAACACCATCTTAATGAGGATGCATGTCAGGCCATTGCTAAGTGGATTGGCCGTGTGAAATCACTTTGAGACCCCTAGCAGTGTTGGATCAAGGGGGAAGTAGGAGGTAGTAGGAAGTCAAGGGCAGAAAAGGAACACTACTGTAGCACTTCATCATTTTATGTCAGATAAAGAATGTCAAGAAAAATGAAGCTGCTGAAGACTGGAATGGTGATTAAGATATTGTCTGCAATATTCTTGCAATAGAGGAGCTTGAGACAATTTGAGGATGCTTACAAGAACTCATGAACTGAAGACTTTGGAAAGAGGAGTCTCACCCTTGTAAGTGTTTTTCTTGTGATATTAAATCCTTTTGTAGAAGGCATTAAATGCAACTTTTATTACCTAGTGTTTTTTAAATTGATACTCCTATGACTTTATGGAATAATTATTGCAGGCCCAAATCCTGATGGGGTTGGGATGGGATTTAGTCCCAGACCAGTGCTACTATGAGAACATTAAGGTTCTTTAGTCCTGGAAAAGCCATTGTCTGTCTATAGGTCCCTCGCTTACCTTTCTATTCCCTCTGGTGTGTCACAGGAAGTCTTCCTGTCCTTAAAATGAGATTTCATACTGGTTATTGCCTTTTTTCTTTCCTTTTCAGCATATCTGCTGTGACTAATTAAATTTAAAACTATTAATTTTGTTTTTTCTGTAGTTTTTGAATGCTGTATCTAAAATTATTATTTTTACAGTATAATTGGAGCAATGGTTCAGGGCATTGTGTCATGGCTGTATCTGAGGTAATTCCTCAGTGTTTGTTTATGAAATATGAAAATGTCACATTAGCAGATTTTTTTTTTAGGAGAGTTGTAATTTTTATGCAATATGTAAAACTGTTTAGAGTGTAAATAAAACTTCATTTCCAAAAGATGAGGCAGTAAGCTAGAGAGCAGAGAGTATTAATACATTGACTCCAGAGAGCTACTAGAAGATTTTTCTCTACTTAAAGGGTTAGAAAGTGAAATTTTGTTTAGCATACATTATTTCCTTTACAGGACCAAGGTGGAACCTTGATTGCTGCAGTATGTAAAGTATGTAAAACACCTAGACCTTTCTTATTCATTTCCACCAATTCACTAGTCTTTGGAGAAATTATGAATGGGGCTCATGCATTGGGGTTTTGAGGAGGTAAAGTGGAAAAGATGTATCTGTAGATATTATACTTAGAAGAGACTGAGTGAAACTGAAGGAATGACAAATTGTTTTGATAAAATGGAAGTTGAAGAAGCAGCTACAACTGGATTAACTGGATGCTTCTCCCTCTCCCAGGCCGTTCATGTGTTTTGAGACTGATAGAATCATCCTTGCTGTCTTCTAGGAAAGGAGTTACTGGAAAACCTCCCAGGACAGAGTGCTCAGGGATATGAGGGATTTCTTCAGTTTGAGAGATGAAAAGATTTTATTTGCAATTGTTGTATGCTCTTGAACTTTCTGATAATTTTGGTGTTGTGCTTTGTAACAAACTTCTACTGTTTTAACGCTCTTCTTTGTTTAAATAAATACATGTTTTTGAACAGTACTGTTTTTATTTACACATTTGTTTGAAATGATTTATGAAACTTATGCAAATTAAACTTGCATAAAAGCACTGACATGAAGCATAGCTGACATTTTAACATTTTCTTGGAAATTATAAAAGTATTAAGAAAATATTTCCTTATTTTTTAAAACCTTTGTAAAACTTAAATTATTTTGAATAGTTTTTCATGTAAGTCATTCTTCTGTCATATGAAAATTCAATGGCACTAGTTCCATTTGATCACATAAAATTTTCTGTCCTTAATGCAAATCACCAGAGAAGGATGAAGGACTTCCACAAGTAAGCAGAGACCTGTGTTGTGCCTGTCCACTGTGCTGAGGAATTAGCACTTCTGTACCAGTCTTCTGTGCTGGGTGGCAGCGCTGGTTTTGACTGCAGTGGGAAAGCAGGCAGAAATGATAGGTGCTGATGCCTAACAGGGTGTTTCCTAACTCATTATTGAATAGACTTTGTGGAGCCAAATTGTATTTTATCCTGTTTGTTTCTTATGATTTGACTTGTTCTACTGTATTTAGGAGCTTACTGAGACCCTTTCATACGTCTCATTCCCTCCTCACATCTTTTATTTTGTACCACCTATCATATTCCTCAGCTGGAATTCAGCCATTCTTTTTGTGCAGAAAGTACTAAATGCCCAATTTTTAAATCCCTGCAGCTTTTAGATGTTGATGTCTGTAGTTCTGTTATAATTCATCTTTGTGAAGAAGCAGTGTATTCTGAGAACTTGTAATCACTTTAAAATACATGCATCTCTTTCTATAATGCAGAAGGTTGATTTTGTGGAGTTTTTATTCATTTAAATATTATTGAGTAGTTGTAATAAAAACCCCCAAAAATTCCTCCAGGTAAATTACATTGCACCAAAGGAGATAAAAATGTAGACCTAAATTTTAGTGCTTAAAAAAACCCCTTGGCATTCTTTTGAAGCACTTGGCTGGATTATATTTTTGAATTGTTCATTTGTTTTTATGTATGTCTCACTTAACAAAAGTGAACCATTCACAATGTCTGAGCAATTTTCTTTAATAATATATAATACAGTTTTTCAGGCCTAATTGGGCAAAGAAACCTTACTGTTTTACATTCTTCTTCTCACTTTAATCAAGGAGAAGAATCCATGTGAAAATAACTAGCAGTGAATTGTTTGTCAGCTAGCAGTGCTTGCCATAATATACCACTGTGTCTAGGCTTGGTTAATAAAGCAGTATATTTGGAGGCATTGCAAGCAGAACTGTAAGGAAAACATGGATAGTATTAAAAGGACTTCTCATGCTTAGTTTATGAAGGCTTAGGGAGTGAGAGAGCACAAAGGAGCGTGAATATGTCTGCAGGACTTGTGGCATGGAGGGGGCCAATGAACTATAACTTGCCTGTAATCTTTTGATCCTTTTGTTTTTGGATATTTATTTTAATTACTTACCTGGACAAATTTATCTTTCAGCATGTCTTTTTTGAATATTAATTTTTTAGTTGCAGTTTGACTAATCTTGTAGTGAGCATTTTGTTCTGGCTTAGAGTTATATGAGTATTTCAATTAAGGACTATTTCTTAATGTAGGTATAAAAGTAAAAGCCTTAATGAATGTAGTTGAGCTTTACCCAGGCATACACTTTTTGTGTGGCTTGCTAGTGATAGAGTTTATTCCTTACTGTTTTCCCTTAGTTGCTTAAGCTACTGGAAGTCATTGGTGGCATTCAGTATCAAATATATGAGTGCATCTGTCTGCATAAGCTCTCTCTTGGTCTGCTTGGGTCCAAATGTGGTGATTTACTTAGGTAATTAGTGGATTTTTAGCTAATTGTACCCACCAATTAGTGCTACTGGCATTTCTTGGAGTATAGTAACTTTGAGAAGGTGTTAATAATGAGCAGCTGAGTACACATCTACAAGTAATTGTTTGGTGTAGTAGGATGATAGTATATTGCTACGTATATTCTACTCATTAATATGTTTGGTTTCCAGTAAGGGCTTGGAACTGTGTGAACTGGATTTTTATGTGCTGTAGAATTCATCTTCTTCCAGATCCCTGGAGCTGTTTCAAGGGTCAAGGTACCCTGCCTGGTCTAGCTTCATTTCACTGCTCTTTAAACTTAACAGTGGAGCTGCATATTTGAGTATTTCCAAATGAGGTTTAGTCGGACAGAACGGGGTTTGCTTGCCATGCGCTTCAATCACACAGATAAATCAGGGCTTCCTGCTGTCAAAATGGGTAGCTTTGCTTTCTCTTTTCCAACCCCAATCATGCTTTCCTGTCTTCTCTCTTTGGTCAGCACTGTTTTTTTTTTCTGGCACAGTGGATTAGTTCAGTTAAACTGGCAGGAAACTAGCCCCATAAAAAAAAAATTAATAACTTCTGTCTCTCATTTTGAGCGGGATGGGGGGAAAGGACCATGTTAAGGAATAAGGGAGAAGGCAGATCTCTGTTTAATGCCAGCTAGCTCTTAGACTGCTATTAAACTGCATGCTCATGATAGATCTGTGTGAATTCTACTTATTTTTTGCTTAGCAAGTTAGGGTGCACTCATAAAAGCATCTCAACAGAGAGATGTAGGGTATAGTAACCTGCTTGCCTAGTATTTTCACTCTAGTACTGTCTTGAATGGCTATGATGTATTATAATAGACAATACTGTTTCAAAAAAATCAATCCTTCTCTAACTCTGTTCCAATTTGGATTTCACTTACCTCAATATACTGTCAGATTTCCAAGCTAATTACAGCAGTTCTTCTGAAACTTTGGATGCATGGTTGCATCCAATAGAATTTTTGGAGAAAGATTTGAGACTGACTGACTAAGTTCTTCTCAGTAACTGTGATAACCAAGCACTGTGAATGTATGTTTTCTAGTGACCAATTTAATTTCAAGGCTAATTTTAAAAAAAAAAAAAAAATTGATACACAAATTGTTTTTTTTAGTCCCTCTGAAAATTCCGCTGAAAGGTGGCAAAGCTTAGGCCTTACCACCTTTCTTTGCCTATCATATGTAGAATTGTTTTTAATGTTACTTCTGTCATGTTTTCTGTAATCTTAAATTTTTTTAAAGTAGTTCCATAGATCTTTTTAACCAATGTGTTCAAAGTCATATCATACTGATGGGATGGAGAAAATAACTCCAGTCATCTTTATGACCTCCATTGAAACAAAATTAAGTTCTTGAAAATCCATTTGCTTAACTATAGAAATTGCAAAATCAAAATTCTTATGAACTGGCACATATTGCAAGGTTTAATAAAGTGTGGGCTGTGATAAAATATCTTCTTCAGTTTCATTACAGACGTATAGTACTAATAGTGCTGGATATTTAACTCATAAGCCTGTGTTAGTTGAGGAAGTAGGATGTATCCCCAGCTTCACTATCTGTCAGGGAAAAAATAATGTATTCTAACTAAAACTTTTTTGTGGATACTTTTTTAAAAAACGTTCCTATCTATTTGAAGTGTAATAAGCCAATTAAAGTTAGATTTCTCTGGCTGCAGTTAACAATTGCTGTCAGAAGTGAAAAAGAGACATTAAGCTTATGCTAGTAAGTATATCCAACTGCTTAATTGCCTGTTATTTTTAGTTCTCTATCTGAGAGAAAATTAATATTTTGAGTAATGTTATTAATTGCTCATAGTGTCTTAAGAGTTTCTGTTTAAAAAAAGAAAAAAATAAAACAAAAAAACCTGAAATTATAAGGTGTATTAGTCTCTCAGACTTTATTTAAGCTTTTAAATTGTCTTCAAAGAAAGGGTAATCCACATAACTAAAGCATAGATTCTTGAATGTTAATACTCAATGGAAAAAACCCAGTACGTAAAGTGTATATGAAAGATGCCTTTGCAAAAAAATCCAAACCATTATCAGGGAGTCTATTGTCATGTTGATGTAAAACTTAAAATATGTGCAGTTTTGCGTGTTAGTAGATTTACTAGGTGTGTCAGAATTCAGCTCATGAAACCAAAGCACTGAGTGTCTTTTAAATCATAAAACATACAGAAGGAAAAAACCCCAAACCCACGACCTGTTGAAAAATGTAGTAATACTTCAGTTTTATTATTAAATGAACTTCTCTTGCATTTATTCTTTCATACTGTAGTTATCAATCTAAATTCAAGTTTGGATGACAAGGGGGAAAGAAAAGCTGTCAGAACTGTATTCATTTAATAGACTTTTATGAAGCTTCTCTAACTGTCACTGTTTGCATCTAATTTGAAACCACTTTCCATTTTTAAAGAGTAAAGTAGACTTTACTGAATCTTAACAGGATTGTTGCATTGCTTTATAACATTACTATTTACAGTCTAGATATTTGTGGTACTTTTTGATTATTCAAACAATTTTCAGATAATGCTGTCTTTGAGTTTTATACTTCTGAACAGTTACATATTTAGCTTACCTTTGTGGGCAAATTATCAAAATATCATTCAAGATGACAGTTTAGTTGAAAATTTTTCTCAAGCTTTTATTTTATAAATAAGAGAAGTACATATTTGTTTAAACTGTTTTTCTTTTTACTTTGGAAAGTATTTTCTCTATTCCTTTATGCTTATACTAATTTCATAATGTCCTAAAACAAACTGAAATGATGTATTTGTCTAAAAACAATACTTCAGAGTAATCTCCTAGATTTGTTTATCTGATGCAATTTGATCCAATTTTTATAAATACAGGTGTGTAAAAGGAAAGATGATTTCACTTGCTTTAAAAGCTATTCCTAACTTTTGTTGTTCTGAGTCAAATTAAGTATAGTAATAAGAGGAATAGAAACGTCAGACAAAATGTAAAGTGGTGGATTTGTACTAAGACTAAATTAGAGGTTACTCAGGCATTTAAAATTTAAAAAGATAAATTATTTCTTATGAATACACCTTCACAAGAAAATTGTGTTATTTTAAAAAGTAACTTTCCCTTTCTTCGGAAGAGAGGGGCAAAATGTGTTTGGTTTTTGGTGTTTTTTTGTTTAAAAAAAAAAAATCCACAAAACCCCAACCACCAAACTTCTAAACTTCCCCCTTTTTTTCATTTTTAAATGTCAGTATTATTTTTGTGGTACTTGGTATAAAAGGAAAGATCTTTTATATAGTTAAGAAGAAAATACCTGAGTTGTTCAGACTTGTCATGTCACAAAATGCTCTTACTTTTTCAGTGGCATCTACATACTAAGTCTGTGCGCTCTGAGTCCCAAAGCTGTCACTTTAACCTACTTAAATAAGTATTTCAAAGCAGTGCTGTGTCTAATTATCATACTGCAATATTTTCATTGGAAGTGTAGTAAGTAACAGTTGCTGTATTTTTGCTCTGAGTGTGGCTGACAAGCTTTAAAAAAAGTGTCTAAAGAGATTAAAAAAAACTCGCTATGGAGAAAAGCTGTAAGAGCAACTACTGAAGAAGCGAGCACCTACTATCTCAAAGATTAAAATAAATGTCAGACAGAGGATTTATCAGACAAGGATTTCTGGTGACTGGTAGTAATTACTTCCTGGTACCACTATTTGAATTAATTGTCTTTATCTTAAAGATGCTGCTGTATAGGACTGGCTTTCTTTTTAAATAGGGAATTAAATGAAAATTTATGAACTACTTTGTTGGCATAAGATAGTAACTGAAAAAATGGCAATTGCCATTTCATACAAATTTTTTTTGAACCATTTATATCTGTAGGTGTAAGATTACCTTTCGCTTCCTACTCTTCCTAACATAATACCTTGTTCTAGTATAAAAAATTCTTACTCATAAGCCCAGGAAGTTAAATCTCCTTTTAGATGACTCTAATGATTTTACATTTTAGAGGAACAGCCAGGTAGGAATTTGAAAGCTACTAAAAATTTATTCAATCATATCTGTGCTGGGAAGCCTATGAAAGAGTCAAAAAGCCTGACAGAGGTATGAAGGGAACATATGACATGTTACCCCATAGCAGGGGAGCTGTGTGTAATGCTTCACTTAGATGTTTCCTCTGAAGAAACTTTCTGGACCCTGTCTTATGGACAGAATCAGAGGAATCCTTTTAAATTTTTGCTGTAAGTGTATAGAACAGATCCTTCAATTAATAAGAAATTTCTAAGGTCAAATGGGACTAATCAGAGGTTTCTAGTAAAATGAAATTAATGTTCCTGTAATGTGTCAGTATCTCTTTCAAGACCATTAAAGCAGCTTTTGTGTCTGTAAACTTGTGTTATTCTCCCTAATAAATCAGTTGGCGTGACAAGGTACATGTTCAGCCTACAATCTCTGCCTTGCTTTCCTCTAACTATGGTTTTTCTTTTGTTTCTGGGTATGTGGTTTCAGCTCATGGGGAGATTGATCCAGTTTGAGTTACTTGGTGTGCTACCTTCTATGTTTTACTAGAGGAAGTCTTCAAGACCTTTCATGAATATAATTTTATATTGTGATTAAATGCATGAGTTACAAATATGCTTAGGTAGCATAATTATACTAGTTCGTCTTTTATTTCTGCTGACTGTGGAGCAGAATTGCTTCTTAGACTACAGGTTGTCTCTACTGTGTCTGTTCTTCCTGAAAGTTTATTCACATCATTTTACTACTACCAGGCATTTCTGGTCTCTCCCCAAAAGTCTATGAGTTCATAACAGTTGCTCCATTGGCTATGTGATTTTTATATTTTATTTTATTTTTTATTTTATTTTTTATTTTATTTTTCTTTTAAAGCAATGTTTACTGTGAGGGTGGTGAGACCCTGGAGCAGGTTGCCTAGAGAAGTTGTGGATGCCCCATCCCTGGAAGTGTTCAAGGTCAGGTTGGATGGGGCTCTGAGCAACCTGCGCTAGTTGAAGATGTCCCTGCTCGTTGCAGGCGGGGTGGGTTAGATGACCTTTAAAGGTCCCTTCCAACCCAAATTATTCTACGATTCTGTACCATTTGTCAGATGGAGAGCCATGATCTTCCTTGTGGTCTACTTCAAGTGTTTCAGGTAGTTCAGAGGCCTAATATGGATTTTCTTCTGGCCTACAGTTATGTATCTAACTGTACTCTATATTAAATACTATTTTACATTCTCATCAGAAAAAAACAAGCTCAAAACTTTTGTCATTAGTAATCAGAGTAAATAAGTCAGAACTAGCCTCTTCTATTGATTTTAAGTATTTGAGGTTTGTGCCTAACTCAGGTTTGTCTGTTAAATCACAGTGGTATTGTAGTATTCAGGTATTTACTTGTAGCTGTTCTGTTTGTCTCTTTTTTTTTTTTTTTTCTCTGAGGTATGCTAAAGAGTACTTGAGGAAAAAGGATTTTTAGTCCCCACGTATATAAAAAAAAATTCTGCTCTGCAAAACTCCTATTGCAGTATAGCTGTATAAATATAATTGCTGATGTGGATTTTAATTACCTATTTTAAAAGCTTGTTTTGCATCTGTATGTATATTCCTAAATTGTTAAATGCATCTGTATAAAGAAGACATGGTATTTCATGATGCTTAATATACACTCCCAGGATTTTAAAAACTAAATGAGTTTGATAATATGAATGTTATCCTAAAATTAATATATTCCTGTTACATTTTTGTGGTGTATATTGTCTCATTTTTTAAGGCAATTAAGAAACTAACAGACTTGCACTGTGAGGAAGTCATGAGAGGTTAGTGAAAGGTATTTTGTTTGAAACTACAAACTGGAAATGTTGGGTCATGGGAATAAATGGAAAACAAGATCTTGAATAATGGTAGAAGCAGTAAAATGAAATTGAAGAGAAACGAAAAGGTTCCTGGAGGTGTAAAAATGAAACGAATGTGAAGAAGAAGAAAGTTAATTACAATTAGTGTAACTATGAGAGAGACGTATTCCAAAGGGAGCTGCATATTTTCGTTGTGGCTTGTGCATTTGTTTTACTCTCCCCAATGGTTTCCATATAGTTATAATTAATTATCATCTTTCTATAGTGAAGCAACACAGAGGTGGTTATACTTTCAGATCTGAATCTTCTCAAGCATGCTTTCCAACAGACTGGGAAATGACATTAATGGCTTTTGGCATCCAAATATCACAACTTTGCAAGTTACTTCATAATAAATGCACAGGAAGAAAAGCTGAAAGAGAAAGAATTACTTAAGCAATGATAACATGCTGCACAAATGTCAGGAACGTAACATTCAAATACTATTGTATAGATCAGTATCATCTCAAGATCTGAGAAGGTTTTCAAATTAGGCAGATCAGTGCTTTAAACATAGTTGTAAATAGCTTTTTTTGCCTTATTTTCAATGAGCTATATGTTACAGATTTCAAACCAATTCAAATACAGTTGTCAGAAGTTTGCTGAAACTTTTTAATTTGAATAGGCTTTGCTTGTGTTTAAATGCAAACCTTTTTTAATCTTGGTAATCATAAAGTAATTTGGCTTCTTCCATTAGCATGGGGATTTTTTGCTTGTTTTTAATTTGTGAAATCTGGAAATTTTAATTTCTACTTAAAACTGTGGGAAAAAATTATAAAGCAGAAATGAAGCATTAAGTACTTGAGCACAATAACAAAAGAAGAAAAAAGAATGAGTATTTTTTGCAAAAGAATTTTTCTTCTATATGTTTTAAATGCCTTATTTCATAGAAACAGAAAATATTTAATGCTTTTATAGCACATAAGTTTTGATAAAAACCAATACTTGTAAAAAATTTATTGGCTTATGAATTGTGTTGTCATCGAAGACATTTCTGAACTGATTTGCATGTTCTATTTTTAGTTAATTGTGGGAGAAATGTTTATTACAATACAACTGTAATTTAAAGACACTACCTTTCTTACGGTAAAACATGGGAAGAAAAATAAAGAAGCCTTACTCCTTTTTTGGGAGATGGAGCAGGTTTTTTCCTAGAGGTTGTACCATGTGGTATGATTATTTCTTAATGATAAATACCTATACAATATGTAAAAATATGATTGAATCTCATGAATAAAGCAAGCCTTGTGGCTTTTTTGCCACAGATGCATATGTAGCAATTACATTGGGAAATTTTAAATCATGCAAGATTAAGACAGTTAATGAATGCACTCAACAATTAAGCAATATAAGAAGTAGTGTTGCCTGTGCTGTCAGTGTTCATTCTCCTCAAACGTGCTTTTTTTAATTCAGTATATGCTATTTGTGCTAAAAAGTGCAAATAATGGATGGTACTTATATTCTGGAGTTGTAAATAGGGCATGAAGTCTGTAAGCGACTTTTCTTTCTTATTAGCTGTGAATGATGTGGGAGATAATCAAAGTGGCATGCTTCCTTATATTGTAAAGAAATGTGACCAATATTGCATAGTTTGGATTTGCAGCAAATTGCCACGATCATAGGCTTGTGTGTACAATGTCACTGAAGAACAGTCATTTCCCCGCCATCCATTTTTCTTTGAGAATTTATTTTGCTGTTCAGCTCAATGACAATAGTAGGTTAAAATAAAAATTTCTTCATGACTGGGTGAATTGATGCTTTATATAGAGTTGTTGTCCTATGTAAATAGTTGCTGACCTTACTTTCAAGTGGCAAATTTTTCAGTCTTTCATCACTGAAAAATTTAAACTTCTGAATTTTTAGAAGTTGTTAGGTTTACATACAGTTTCTTGGATTTTTTTTTTATTATTTCTATATTTATCCAGGTTAAAGTTGAGCCTTTAGCCTGGTTAAGTCATCCAGGTAATGTATTAAACATATTACTGTTTATGGGATTATGCAAATTACCTCTGTTTGCCTACCTTTTAATATTAGGTATTTACATACAAGACAATTACCTTTTATAGTTTCAGGTAAGAAGTATTAATTTTCCATACTTTTAAAATTCACCCTTGCATCTGCAAATACATAGACTGTTTTTTTATCTTTTACAGACATTTTGGCCTTTAATGCAGTTCATTTTTTCCCCTGTCCAATAAATAATTCCTTTTAAAAAATCTACATTCATTTATAGATTCTTTCTGAAGGCTCTTCCATTTAAAAAAAATACAGTGCTAGAGTGACTGTCTCTAAAGCAGCCCAGTAATCAACGCCATACCTTAACACAGGCAAGGACCATGTTCCTGAGGCTTGCTTTAGACTTGTTTGACCATGCTGTGGTTTACTCTTGTCTCATTCTTGCTCTTTTGTGCTCTGTGTGTTTGTGTGTATGCACATACATAGGCATGATGCTTAAAAAAATTAAATGATAAGCACAAACTAGATAATTAAAAAATGTGGTTTGGGAGACGTTCAACCTTTAATCTTTCATTTCCTATTCTCCAAGCACCTTTTGGATTTCTCAGGAAACTCCCTTATCAGGCATTCTAAGAAAATGCTCATCAGCATCCTGTGCTCATCATGCATATTGGATGCTAATTACTAGTCCTGTAATTTGGTATCACTTGCAGCACTTCTCCCTGGCAATCTCTTGTGGTTGACAGTAGCAAACTTACTGAAGTGATTACTCTGAGAAGGATTTGTGCTGAACGTTACGTTCTTCATTGTTGCTAAAACACCTTTTTAAGAAGAGCTGTCATCTTAAAAGTTTTAAAGACTGTTATTTCACAATAATGTTATACTCAAGGATGTAGTTTAAACTTTTTTTTTCTAAATGTGAACTGAGTTTACTGGCCAGATTACTCACCCGTGTGAGAGGTTGCCAGTCTTGTACTTGGCGTTATGCAAGTTCTATGGGTCAAAGACCTGTTGGTACCACCTGGTTTACTTAGTTCTGTGGGCTGTTGAAGCAGTAAAGTTATTTTTCATCTTTCTCATAGCTGAGTTGTCGAGCGGTAATCTTGTTCTGCAGCCTATGAGGAATGGTTGTCTTTTGTTTAATTTGTAACATGAACTGAGAATTGCCCTATTTTTCAAATAAACTTACCATTCTCGAAAACAGGCCGATTTCTATGTAGATATGTGCAGTGGATTATGAATAGGAATTAAGGGCAAATTCTGGACTACTTAGTGTGGGTGGAAAAAAAAATATTGCCATTAAAATCTAGTCTAGAAAAAGCCTGGTCAGAAAATCTTACTGGCAAGCATGTAGGCCACTAAAGGAAGTCTCTCAAAGATTTACTGATTACTGTTATGCTGAATCTGGAATTAGAGAACAAGTATATTAAGTATTTACTCTTTTGTGATAGAAAAATGGAGAGGACTTGCAGGGTCATACATGAATTTTGGTGAGCATAAAAATTAGGTCAAAATAATCATGCTACAGTGTTTTTGGAGATGGTGATTTACCTTGTTCTCCAGGTCAAAGGAGATTATAACATTCCCCATGTGCAGTAAAATTATTCAGAGAATTAATATTAATAAAGTAAGGTGATTAATGTTTAAAACATCATTCTTATACTGATGTAGAAAGGTATTTATCTTGCTTCCTATTACATCTTAAAGAAGTTATGGCAAATCAATTGAAAACAAGGGTAAGATTAGTAACGATGTTAAATCAGACAAGTCAGTAGTGCATTGTGTATGTGAGAACATGACTGGTGGTAGGGGAGTATTTGAAATGTGATAAGGTCATGTTTACCTAAGCCCGGACTGATGAGATGATTGAGTTCTTTTAGTTTTTTAATTCTACCTTTGTGACTGCAATATCACAAAGAAGGGGAAGTTTTTACTTTGGTGATTAATCCTCAACAGCTCAAAAGCTGCTTCTATCAGATAAATGTATAATTAGGATTTTTTCAATGAGAGATATTGATGTGGTTATGTCCATATTTAATTAGGTAATTGTTACTGAAAGAATTTACATTTAAATGCTTTATTATGTCCTGATCTCCTTAGAAAAACATTGCCTTAGTGCATCAGTGACTGAATAGCTGTTTCATAAGGCTTTTTGAAAACTGAGTTTGAAGTGGAATATGTAAGGTCTTTTAGATGTGGAAATACTACTGTACACCTCTGCATACAGTCATATATGTATAGTTTTATAGTTTGTATACTTAGCTGGTAACTTCTAGGTTAGGTCTATCTGAAGATAAATCATCTACAGTAGGTTACAACACAGTAAACTTTATACAGACAAGCACCTGCGCATGTATGGTCAGAATGATTCCCTTGCACCTCTCCAAGTGGTATATAATTTGGACTTGAAATGTATGGTAATTTTTAATATATATATATGAGAAATAGGTTTACACAAATTAATGCTAAAAAAAGAACAATTAAAGGTGTTAATAGAATTAACCTTTCTAATGTTTATTTGTATTATTTTGTATATGGGATGTATGTAAAGGACAATCATAACTTACTGATGTACTTACAGTCTGTTTTAGGCTTCAGCATTAGATCTTTCTTAATACTACTATCCTTTTCATTCCCTACCTCCCACTCCAGTGCCTTTATCTGAGTTTTGCCTGGTTCTGCATGGAAACACCATTCTAAGATAAAAAGCTAAGATTAACACATTACTTAAATATCTGTTTCATTAAAAATTAGTTTCCTTTGAAAGAATGTATGCTTTATTTAATAGAGATATTTTTTGTATGAGTTTGCTTAGTGTAATGAAGTAATAAAACTGCCAAGTTGCATTTATTTCTTTTCCACTTTATAAAGATTGAGTATTGATAGTGGTATAACAGGTTTAGAGAAATTCTGAATGCAGGTTGCCTTTTTATTGTTTGTATTTGAACACATAGTTGGACACACATGGCTATTTGGATGCATTGAGAGGACTGCTAGTTACTGTAGCAACATCATTAACTCGTTTTAATAATGGTCATATGTTTTCAGTATTTTAGTTTTATTTCACGACAGAATTTTATTAAGGAATCACCTTTGAAAATAGAATTTTCCAGTTCTTTAATGCAAAAATTTGTATTGTATGATTCCATCTGTCTGTAATGGCAGATGTTTTTACCCATTATCTGCACAGAAAAGAGGAAATTCAAGCATTTCTTTAGAAGAAATCAAATACATTTAAAATACAGAGATCAGATATGAACTTAATTTTAATATTTTGAACAGCTTCCACCATAATCATCAACTAGGCTTAATTTTGTATTAAAACCTGTTTTTGATGGAGGCAAGCCATTATCATATGTGTAGCATGTTTATTTTCTAGTTGTAAGTAATAATTTCTTTTATTTTTCATTTTATCCTTATGTCTCTGCCTTTGGGAGTGGATCCAGTTAAAGCTGTTCAGAAAAAGTTACTCATTGTTTTTGCACTGTGGGAAGGTTCGGAAGCATACACTGGGAATGAGTAACGAACAGCTAATACCATGCTTACAGCAATGCACATATTCAGATCAGCGTGTCATTGACTCCATACTACAGCAGTTTTCCTCCAGGCAACTATTTTACTGTTTTCTACAATTACATAGATAGCACGATAAAGATCTCCACAGGAAACTGAAGAAAATGAGAAACGTTGCTGTGAGACTTTGTAATGGGGAAATTTTATACAGTGATCTTTTTTTCCCCAGATATCGATATATGTACATATTGGCCTGCTGTTTTCCCCCGAATTCTTGTTATTTAACCTTTATATTACTGTCTATTCAGGTTTTACTCATTATCTAAAACCAGAATTTGCAATTCTGTTTTCAAGCACAAGTCTCATATTGAAATAATCTCTCATGTACTTTTGAAAGGGTTATTTTTGCTTCTTGTGTTGTTTGTCCTGAAATCCCATCAGCTCTTTCTTTTCTAAACATCTCTAGTGTGTTTATTTCTTCATCCAAATAAACAAAACAAAACAAAAAAAGGAGAAACATGCAGCTTGATTGCTTTCCTCCTTAAAACTGCATGGAAAAAGCCACACTTTGCACTATGTGCCTACACAAATACATGAGTAAATGTTAAATTTTTAAACTTATTTTGCACGTGATTCTGCCAATCAACTGTTCCTTAGTTGGGGCTTGTCATGAAAATGGATGGCCTTTTTTTATTTCAACTGTAGTGTGGAAAAGGATCATTCAGATATTCAGAGTCAGTTTTGAACTTCCTCAATAAAGTACAGCATGTTAAGGTGAATTGATGCAGCAGAAACCGTTGCAGATCACTGAGCACTCGCTTGTTTGGTGTCTTTTGTGTTGCTGTGCTGCCTTTATTAGATTCAGTGTCTGGATGGCTTCCACAGTGTAGCTCCTTGTTCAGTGTACACCATGTTTAAATAAAAAAGTATCGGTTAATATAACATATACAAAAATACACTTCTTAGCTGATCTAATGAACAATGTATTTTAATATATCTCTAAGTAATTAGATTTATTCTTTGAAATACTTGGTTGTGGACTTTTAGACTCAAGTTTGAAACAGTTGTTTTACATAAGGTAGATACTGCTGGTGTATAACTGAAATACAATTGAGTTGTCTTACCTAGTTAATGATTTTTTTTTTTTATTTCAAAACTTTATTATCTGATATTAGAAGAGATGACTTAGTGAAGCATGAGAAGCGCTATGGGAACAATAATTGGACTGGAAGTAGCTTATATATTCAAAGAACATATAAAAATCCTGAGTATTTATTTTATGTTTAAGAGGCTAGAGTTCAGTCAGTATATGCCACAGAAAAGCATAATGTTCTTGGATGTCTCTTCCAAAGGGGGAGAGAGAGAACAAGAGAGATAGATGAGTACTTCCTAAAAGTGTTATTTTTATTTCTGTAGTGGTTGAGATTGTGGCTCTGTGACATTACATTTAGGGACTATGGATTCTTTTAGTGAAAGAATTGGATGGTTCCTGAATGCTATCTACATCTTATGGTTTATAGGATTGCCCAAACTAGAGCAGAAAGAACTTGATAACAGTTGCCTTTCCATCTCTAATCCATTTTTTTTTTTCTCCTGTGGAATAATGAGAATTATACTTAGAATAGTGAATTTATGTCAGACCCATGTTCTTTTCAGAAGGGCCTGTCCTGACATCCTCTTTGTGCTTGGTGAGCACACCTGTGACAAAAAGTAGTTGAAACCATTGGAAGATGTTTCTTAAAACATAAAATGTCTATTCTACTTTTTGGGGAACAAAATTAAAAATTTGTCTTTCCAATTTGAGAGTCCTTCCTTACTAGAACAGTTAGAATCTAATTTTTCCAAAACAGTAATGCTGGGGTGTCTTTGCTGTCCAAATTGCTTCAGCCTTGTTTCTCAAACTGCTGCTGTTTTCTTGCAGCCTGTCATTTTTACTTTTGCTGGTAGTTCAGTCACAGGATGGGAAGTCTTTTGATGGGCGTTTAAAGTTTTATTTCAGCGAAGTTTAGACTTACACAGTTAGATGTCTGCGTTCTGAGGCAATCCTTTTAAGTTCAACTTATAACTAATACTGAGAAACAGGATTTTCTTTGGATGGGATTAATCTGATTTATTTTAGGTTTCTACTTAGAACAAGACAGCTAATACTCTGTCACTACTTGTTTTTCTGTGTTGGCTGTGAAAGGAGATGAAGATGCCCACCTTCGTTAGGTGTATCTTCAGCTCTTTTGTTCGTTTAAATCCTGGTATGAGAATATTGTGTGAAATGGTAGGTTTTGAAAGAGAAGGACAAAAAAGAAGTAAGATAAGAGAGATGAGAAAGAGAAGATAAAAAATCTCTTTCATTTGTTATCTTTTCATGCCCACCTGTAGAAGAGTTACTGTATTGTACTATGGTTTATAACTTCCTTTTTGTTCAGAAATGCGATAGCACTATCATGAAAAGAAAAGATACTCAAAGGCAGGAAATTTGCAAAGGAACACACTATATAAGTAGTCGTAATATTAGTCTTTCAGCAAGTGTTTAGTGAAGGAGGGCCTGAAGACTGCTTCTTTCAAGGGGAATAAAGTTCAATATGTTTGTGTTTTATATAAATATGGGGAACTCTGCTTCATTTAATTGTTTTTTTTCTGTAGATATTATAAGGCAGAGAGAGAATGGGTTACTGCTTTTTTCACTGTTTAAAATATTAAAATGAAAATAAATATTAACTAGACATTTTCCCTACTGGGGCACTGGTTTATGAATATGTAATAAACATAAACTGTATAACTGTAAGACATTTTTATGAATTAACATGTATAGAGTATACCAAAAAAATTGTTCCTGCTCTAGAGGATACATCATCTTATTGTCTGTCTGGAAGAGTCTTTCTTTTCTAAATTAATGGGAATATGCATCCTTAATTTCCATTTATGAACTGGTAAAGATTGTGGGGGTTTCTTGTTTGTTTTAAAATCTTAAGGGGACATCAGGTTGGAGGTAGATAGGTAGATACTTGATATTGAATTTTTTCACAGGTTTAAAATAAACTTGTAATCTTAAATTGACTTTTTTTGTCCATACTACGTCTAATAATTTTTGGTCTTTCTGTGAGTAAATCTTGTGAGTACTCTTAGTAATTTTTCTTGTAGTAGACTATTAGTAAAGGACATGTTGGCATTAATAATAATTTACTACTGTTTCTGGACTTTGAGGGACTTTCTGTTGTCTTCTCTTTGAGCTGCAGAACTGGCATTTCAGTTTGGATTAATTTTGCCAAATGGACATCATCTTAGCTACTTGCCTAATCTGAGTTAGGTTTCTTAATTGCTAGATGGTTTGGATTTTTTCTTGATGTTGGTCTTTTTGCCTTCAATCCTTTCTTGTTATCTCCGTTGTGTTCAAGCATCTTTCTATGAAAAAACTCTTAGATTTTATATTATGCTAGGCTTTCATCTTAACATGCTTTTTGTAAAGGAGTTAGAAGGGAATTCATAAGTGAAATGAATCTAAATTTGTGTTAGAAGCTCCCTTTAACAAGGGGAGTTTAATAGAGAAAGTGATGGGAACAGTACAAAGATTTTGGAGGGGAGTATTATGGCCTATTACTGCAGTGTTACTCCCAATTATGCCTATGTTACCCCCATTTTCCACAGAGATTTTGCTGTCCATTTCTAGGGGAGGAGTATGATAGAGATTTCTGGGGGGTCTGTTGTCTTCCTTGCTGGGAGGAATATGCTGCTGATGTTGGGTAAGGAGCTGCTTCTTCACGAAAGGATCTGCTATTAAAAAAATTTACTGTTGCAGTCTGCTACTCACTCTTTCTTCATTGTTTTGCAAAGCAGTGTTACACCTGAGTATTATTTAGGCTGTTTAAAATATGTTGCACACTTGTTTGTTGATCTTCTGTAAACTGGGTTTTTGAAACTACTCCAATGCAAGGGTAGCATTCCTTTTAATAACCAGTAAGTGACTATTGGTGCATTGTTTACAGTCCGGCGCTTCTGAGTTCACTGTGTACTTTTATTTTACGGAGTCTCTGCTGCAGTCCCCTGTTTTACTTACCAGGTTTCCCAAAATCTGACCAATGTTTTATTAGCATGACCTAATCTCCTTATCCCACAGCTATTAATATTTCACAGTCCAAATCCAATGATCCCTTAGAAGACACACACCCACATCTAGACACCAGTGCAAACAAGAATGCTTTAGTAACACCTTGCTACCAGTGTTGTCTAGTAGTCGTAAAATCACTGGTATGTTAAAATTAATTTATAACAGGTGTAATGCTCATGGTTATTACCAATTGACAAATAAGTGCTTTAAGATAGCATAATCAAGTGTGACAACCTAAAGATGTACTTGGGCTTCTGTAATGACATACTGCAAAGCTAAAAGATAATAGTGGAGTTATAAGATATTACATATTCTGTGTTCTTTCTGTTTATTCAATGCTACCTTTCAACTGTGTAACAGTGGAAATTCTTTCCTTGGTATATCATAATATGCTTAAATAGAATAAGCGCACCTCTCCATCCCTGCGAAGAATCGAGGGCTGGGAAAGATGCTGCTTTGATTCTCATCTTGATACAGTAAGGCACTGCGAGATGCTGCAACAGGAAAGCTACAGCATTTACTCAGAGCATTCCCAGCTCATGTTAACTCTCTTCTGGGGCTGTATGGGAGCTTTGGGAGTTAGCTGGCAAGGCAGCATGTTCTGTGTTCTTTTCAAAATGGATTAATTCAGGTGCCATGGTTTAAAAATAGAATTTTGTGGCTTAGGTGGTAAAATTTCAATTCATAGCAAAATGTGAATTTCTTTTAACACACTTGTGACAACAGAAAGACTTGGTTTCCATGAGTTACACACCCTTGAGATTCTGTTCTTTTCCAGTGCTGAGAATCATGGGGGCTTTTTAAGGTGGGGTGGGTGGTGGGAATCATCTGTTTCCTTTTGTCTGATTTCCTTCTGATTCCAAATGCTTGCCTGAAAAACAAATCCTCCTTGAAAAGCTGTCGCCAGCTTTCTAACATGGTGTTCTAAAAAGTATTTTTCAGGGCTTTTTCTCCTTTCAAGACTGGCAACTGTGTTTGTTGCAAACATAGATATGTTCTGCAGACATTGTTCATACATAGCTTGAGGGCTCTCAGAGTGCTTCTGATGATCCTCTTTCAGGTGTGAAACATTTAGAATGAAGCAATTTATTATATATTCTGGTTAACCAGGCGTGATTTGAGATTTTCAGTCTGCAAGAAATTAAGTATTCATTAACATTTAAAACCATTAGATGACACAGTTGAGCAATAACGATTAATCTAGTCTCTGTTAAAGTAAATGTGCATTGAAGTTTCTGATTAGACGATAAGTGGTGGTTGTCTTTGTTTTCAATTATTTTCCTCATCCTTGCTTTATTTATTCTGTGCACATCATGACTTGTCTTTCTCTTTTGCTGAAACAGAAGAAGAAGAAGTGGAAAATTTTGATGTTTCCAGTCTGCCTGAAGAAGTGCTGCAGAACATAGAAGCTGACAGTTACTGGTGCATGAGCAAGTTGCTTGATGGCATTCAGGTAAATTGATTTTTCCTGTCTGTAAGTAGTGGAGATAACCGATTAATGTCATGGCTTTGAACTACTTTAAGGTTGTTGAGAAAGAGTACATCTATGAAAAACAGGGGAGAAGTAGATTTTCCCATTGGAGAAATCTGCTGCAAGTTTGGCATCGAAAGGAAAAGGGGGAGAAAAAAAAATGTGTGCAACTTCTTTTCATCGAAATGTCTGCATGTTTCACTGTAGTATGATGTTCTAGAGCAGTTGAAATCTCTAATTCTACAGGCATGTTGTGCACCTCAGTCACCAAGCATGGAGAATGTTTGCTTATGTCTCCAAGTAAAGTGGTCGCACTGAGGTGATGAAAAGCTGGCTTATTTATTAATTTTTAAGACATTAATATAGCAACATAGAAACAATTGCTTTCTTATAGTTCCTGAAATTATCTTCATATTTCTAAAACATCCATTTAAAACTTGATACTTATGCTACTCCGCTGATTGTGTCAGTTTTTTTAATGTGGAGTAGCTATAAATGCAGGCACAATTTTCTGTTAGATGCAGCAGGTTACAGACTAAGAATGGTGGATTTGTGTGTGCATGTTTGCATTTGTTGGCATGTAAGTTTATGAAGATTAGAAGGTTCTACAAGAAATAGTAAATATGTAGCTGAACATCTTGCATTCAGGAGGAGAAATCCATACCATCTGCCATAGATTAAATGGGAGTCCAAACATCTGTATTTCATACTTAACATATTAAAAAACTTAACACACTGTGCTGTGACGCTGAAGCACTTTAAAGTAGAAACTTTGGACTTTTCAGTTTACAAAGAAGTTACCTTGAATTAAATTTTCCAGGCTTTGTTGCGATAGGCATCAAATAATATTTATCTAATATCTGTTTTTCAGGTCTGTGTCATTTGAGATAAACATTTTGAAACTTTCTAGAAAGTAAAAATAATCTGATTTTGTAAATTCAGAATATATGCACTAAAATAATAGTCATCTTGAATTCCTGGCTTACAATGGGACCAAAATTGACTTTTGTTAGAAATGTGAAAGTTTCTGAAAGGTGATGATTTCTTTTTTGCACTGGCAACAAAGAATTGTTTTTAGCAATGTATGGTAGGCAGATGTTTGCAGTCAGGGTTCATTTGCTGCTTTCAGTGAGCTGATTAGAAAATAAATTATGGTTACAAATATTTAGCAGGTTGCTGCTGCTGTTTTTCTTTTTTTTATGTTCATACCTTTTCGTTCTGATTATCCCCTGCTTTTAGATTAGCTACTTGCATAGTGTAGAGGATCTTCTCTGTGAAATTGTTTCAGTATTATTGTGGTGACAGTAGAAATTGTTACAGAGATGGCAAAACTTTGGCTGATTTATTCCTAACATTCTCTTAAAAGATGAAGCAATGGACAAGTGCTTCTACTGTATTTATTAGATTAAATCCTTTTGAAAGGTCCCATGTAACTTTATTTGTTTTGAAATGCTCTGGATAAATGCTTGAAAATTTGAGGATTTTTTTCTCCAGGTGATTTTGATGTAGCAAAGACCCTGGAGGTGGAATTCATGTGTGTGGAAAATGGCTATTCTCCAATCATTAATAAATAATCATAAAATGTGAATAACCATAAAAATTCCTATGAATTGAAGCTGCACTTTTCAGTGAAACTAAATTAAAGTTTTCCACGTTATTTTGATAGCATTTTTTTGACAGATACATCTTTCCTTACGGTACTTAATATTTTTAAAAGTGTTTTAACGTATTCTTGCCTATGACTTATGTTTTAATATGAATGTTTCATTGGCTAAACCATGTTGGCTGAGGCATATTGTGAATTTAAACTTGTAAGAGAGTTAATTTTTGACAAAACTGGTGTAAAATCGAATCAACAAACAGAAGTCTAACTTCTTTGAAAGTATTTTAAGTGTATTTTTCCTGGTTAAAGGTCAAATGAGTAGTAGCAAATTGAATTAAATGCAAATTGAAAAGCGTAGTTGTCTTATGTTGATTCCTGTAATAAAATGTTGGTTTGCTTATTTCAGTCTTAGAACTGCTACGTTTTCCAATACTTGGTCACATACCAAAAATATATGAAAACCTAATAGAAAAAGAAAGTGAGAACTTGAAATTTACTTGAAAGGAAGAAAGTCAGGTAAAGAAATGCAAGCCCTTCAACTATTTTACCTGTTTCTGGAACATCTTCTGTCACAGGCCTGCTGCTCGTTTTTTTTCTAGAAAGGGAAATTCAGAGATTACATAATTTCTCCTTAAAATTCTGTTTTCATACAAAACCATCAAGTACTGATGAACAAAGTAGTGAAACTAATTGTAATGGAATTAAATTTTCATCGATGCAATTTAAGCTCTTATATAAGAAGTGGAATGGTTATCAATTGGATGTATTCAAGGATTCACACATCTATCAAAAGCAGGCTTGAAAGATTATGCTAGTGGTGTGACTAATGATGTTACAGTTAATTCAGTGCAACTGCAGAGTGCTGCTGAAATGAAAGGGTTTGCTTGTTTGTTTTTTTTTTTTTCTTCCATTTTTGGTTTTGTTTCCCTTCTTTGTTGATACCGCTTTACTTATGCTAGAACATGTTAAGATAGTTGCAGGTTGAGTTGATTGGGAGAACTAATACAACAAGAAATTAACTCACTGAAAGGAAGGGCATAAAAAACCCAGAAAATAAAGATTGTTTTGCTGAAGGAATGCCATCCAGAGGGACCAGGACAAGCTTGAGGAGTGGGCCCATGCGAACCACATGAAGTTCAGTAAGGCCAAGTTTAAGGTCCTGCAGCTGGCTCAGGGCAATCCCTGATGTTAATACAGACTGAGGGATGAATGGACTGGGAGCAGCCCTCCCGGGAAGGACTCAGGCGTGCCGGTGGATGAAAAGCTGGGCATGAACTGACAGTGTGCACTTGCAGCCCAGAAGGCCAACCATGTCCTGGGCTGCATCCAAAGCAGAGTGGCCAGCAGGTTGAGGGAGGGGATTCTGCCCCTCTGCTCTGCTCTGGTGAGACCCCACCTGGAGTCCCGCTTCCGGCTCTGGAGCCCTCAGCACAGGAAAGACATGGACCTGTGGAGTGGGTCCAGAGGAGGCCACAGAAATGATCAGAGGGCTGGAATACCTCTTATGTGAGGACAAGGTGAGATTGGTGGGGTTGTTTGGCCTGGAGAAGATGCTGGGGAGACCTTATTGTGACCTTTCAGTACTTAAGGGGGGCTTATAAAAAGATGGAAAGAGACTTTTTACCAAGGCCTGTAGTGACAGGAAAAAGGCAACAGTTTTAATCTGAAAGAGGATAGATTTAGATTGGACATAAGAAATACACTTTTTTTATGATGAGGGAGCCCAGAGAATTTGTGGATGACCCATCCCTGGAAACCTTCAAGGTCAGGTTGGATGGGGCTCTAAGCAACCTATTCTGGTTGAAGATGTCCCTGCTCATTGCAGGGGGGTTGGACTAGATGATGTTAAAAGGTCCCTTCCAACCCAAGCCATTGCATGATTCTGTGATTCTAGCTGACTTCATTCTGGAAAGTGTCACCATTCTGGAAAGATCACCAAATCCACTGGCAGAGGGCAAGAACTAGATGGGTATGGGTGAGGTAGCACCTGGAATCGTTAAACTTAAGATCAAATCATGCCCCAAATTGCATAAGCTGATTTACATCCAATTGTAATAATCCCATGCTCCTGCTTGCACCTGAATGCTCATTGCTGTCTGTCCCTTGCTGAGTGCTGCCTGTTGTGAGCTGATTGATGGAGATGAACTGCCTGACAGCACAACAAAACAAAAAAGCACTCGTTGGTTTAAGGCGTGAACACCTTGATTAGGTATCATAGCAAAGAAATGAGCAGAACTACACAGTAGGGCCAGGGCAGGATCATGGCAGCTGAGACACAGATTTACTTTAACAGCTGTAGATTCTCAACTTGCCAAGCTTGTTGCCAGTACACAGTAGTCTAGATGATCCACTTCAGTCTCTACTCGAGAAAGTTGCTGCTGATTGTTTCCTGGTAATAATCATTAAATTAGTTCTTACTGCTCCCTTAGTATTTTCCATGTGGTCTACTGTAGATAATGGAATGTCTTTATAGCCAACTGGGAAAAACCGCTTCTCTCTCACAAAGCCACAAAACCAGACAACATAAAAGCACAAAACCAAGGGAGAATCCCAAACAAGATTAGTGTTATTATGTTTCCTTTTTTCTGTGAAAATATGTCATAAGAGACTCATGTATGACTACTGATACTTTGTCTGAAATGTTTGAATAAACCGTACAAGGATTTTAAAGAAGATGAATATTTGACATGTGATAACTGCAATTTAAGAATCTCTGCAGAATATTTCTGTTAATTTATTCATCAGTGTAGGCTTTCATTTGATGTTGGCCTACCAGTATTGGATAAGTTTAAAGAGTGTACTTTGATAACAGTTAGGATCCTGTTGTGAAATTTTTGACTAATACAAGCTGTTTTTATTTTGGTTTTTGTTTGTCTTTCCAATGTGTGAGAGTGTAATAGAAAAATGATTGTATTTGTATCCCTTTATTATTCTTAACCGAAAACTCATTTATTTTTCCAGTGCACCCCGACTGTCTCATTTTCTGGGTTCCAGAATTGTCAAAGGTGTTATTAAGAAATATGTATTTCTTGGCTGAGTTTTGCTACACATAGTATCTATTATTTCTCTTTTCCTCACTCATCTTAGCCCCCTCCCTTTTTTGTCTAATGTGACTGTGTATTTTTAGTATAATGGCACATCTTTGAACCACAGGGACCTATGGATTAAAAGACAGTGTTGACATTGAGCAACATGACAATCACTTCCTGACATGCTTACAGTTCTTAGCCTAGAGAAGAAATAAAAAACTGGGGTCAAATCACCTGTTGCTTTAGCAGATTCACTTGTGCTGTTTTCTGGTGATATGGGGTTTTCTATGCAGGTATGTGTTTGACACCAGTTAGTTTTGCAGAACTTTTCCAGTAGTTTAATATTGCACAATAATTCAGTCTATTTTCTGTTCTCAGATTACTTTGCATCTTCGTTCTCAGTTTTTTTCTCTGTTGTTATAGGCTTGTAAGTGGCTATACATACATTTCATCACAATTTGACTGAAATTAAAAAAAAAAGATTTAACTAGAAATACTAGGAGATTTTTTAAATATAAATTTGACTCTAAGATGTCAGTTAATCTTGTATATCTGTGGCGATATATGCTGTTTTATAGCAGTTAGTTTTGGATGATGATATGCTGTAATGGTTTTCCTTTTCAGTGCTTCATGATTATCCAAATTTTTTCTTTAGCTTTTGCCCCAGAAAGACTATACCTCACAGCAATTTTTATTTATTTCAGGAAAACAAATGGAACTTCTAAAATACCTTATCGCTCTCTACAACTACCTGAAAGGGGGTTGTGGCGATGAGGGTGTTGGCCTCTTCTCCCAACTACTGATAGGACAAGAGGAAATGGCCTCAAGTTCCGCCAGAGGAGGTTTAGATTGGATATTAGGAAAAATTTCTTCACTGAGAGAGTGGTCAGGCATTGGAACAGGCTGCCCAGGGAGGTGGTGGAGTCGCCATCTCTGGAAGTGTTCAAAAAACGTGTGGATGTGGCGCTTCAGGACATGGTTTAGGGGACATGGTGGCGCTGGATTAATGGTTGGACTTGATGATCTTGAAGGACCTTTCCAACCTAGTGATTCTGTGATAATTCTGGTAGGAAGGGGTCTCTACAGGTCATCTAGTCCAGCCTACTGCTTAAAGTTGAGTCAGCTCTGAGGTCAGATCGAGATGCTCAGGGCTTTGCCCAGTTGGATCTTGAAACCTCCAAGGATGGAGACTGCACACTCTCTGGGAGTTAAACTGTTGCAATGCTTGATTGTCCTAATGTTGAAAAAGTTTCTCCCTACAACCAGATGGAACACCTCTTGTTTATTTATGCTGCTTGTCTCTTATCCTCTCATTATGCATCACTATTAAAACCTGAGAAAAAACTTTGTTTTCTTGGTAACATAGGTTTTAGGTGCCTCTGAAGCCATCTTTTCTTGAGGCTGAACAACCGCAGTTCCCTCAGTCTCTCAGAGGGCAGGTGCTCCATACCTCTGAGCATCTTGGTGACCTCTTGCCCTTGCTCTAGTTTGTTTTTCTTGTATTGGGGTCCCTAAAACTGTGGTATTCTAGTAACACCAATGCAATAAAATTAATTACTTTTAAACATTGGGACAAAAAAATCTTTGCAGAAAAGATGGTTGAATTCTGTGGAATTGTTTGGTCAGAGGGTTTGCAGAGTATTCATCCTTGGAGTTCAAAACCTGACTGCACATGGCCTTGAGCAACTTGCTCCATGTGACTCTGCTTTGGGCAGGGGTTGGACTTAGATGGTCTCCAGAGGTCCCTGCCAACATCTATGCTTCCACAATGAGTGCTGTGTGCGGCTAATCTCTTCCCTTCATCTACTGTGCTGAGAGGCTTCTGGCTGCCTTTGCTGCCAGGGCACACCACCAGCTCAGTCTGAGCTTCCTATCTGAGACTTCCAGGACCTTTTCCACAGAACTTATATCCTACCTGTATTCTTGCAAGACGCTCTAATGCTGATTTGTTAAAAACTGTTTTTGAGAGCATGTGTGGCCATGTGCAAAATATGCCTAAGACCACCATTCTTGGTTACTTTAAGCACGTTAGTTGATAATTTCACGTTTGTAATCTGTATAATAGTATTTTGGTGCATTTCTATTGTGAATAAGAATGGTGAACTCCTAGGTTTTTTTTATAGCTAGTTAATTTCCAAAACTGTTTTGTCTTGCATTTCAAGTTGAACAGTCTAAAGATAAAACATTTTGGTTGTCTATCCACCATACTCTTGATAAAGCTGGTTGTCTTTAGAGCACTTCTAAACTGTAGATGATGCATGACTGTTTTTGCATTTCTACATGTAGGAATAATGGCTATGCATATGGGAAAACTAGAACTGATCCCACAAGTATTTTTTCCACTTAATTAAGTAGACATTCCCATATATCCACTGTAATTAGCTTTTTTTATTATTAAATCATCCTTTATAATACTTTCCTCAACAGAGTCCCGTTAACAATCAAGTAAAAAGTTCACACTGATCTGTGCCAATTGAAAATGTAATGTTCATGTATAAAACAGAGTATAACTCCTCGTTTTAATTTCAAGTATAATGGCAATAAAATAACCTAAGGGGAAATGTATGCATTGCATAACGACCTAACCAGATGTATTAAAAATAGCAATAAAATATTAATATCATTATTTATCAGGGTCTGGGAATTTTTAGAATGAAAGGGAGATGATTCATTTCCAGTGACTGGAGTATACTGAGATATATATTAGCTATTTCTATGGCTGATTAAATAGCGAGATTTATGATCTGCAAAGGGAATCCTGCAAAGTTCTTTCTCGCTCTGGAGTTATGGAAAGTTGTTGTGAAACTGTGCCTCAAGTCTGAATTATGTCTGGATGGCTGGCTGGAATGCTGCTTGGAAAGTCAGAAGTCTGTGGGAATAGCATGAATATGCAGCTCAAATGTTGAGTTGTTCATACAGAAGTAACTGATGCTGGCTGTTCTGAAAATTCTTTACAGGACCTTCCAAAGGTTTACTTTTAAGGAAAAAAATAGGTCAAAGATAGCTTTTTTTTGTACCTTTTTATTAAACTCCTGCAAGACAAATTTCTTGATCATCATAGAATCATACAATAGTTTGGGTTGGAAGGGACCTTTGAAGGTCATCTAGTCCACCCCCTCTGCAATGAGCAGGGACATCTTCTACTAGATCAGGTTGCTCAGAGCCCCATCCAACCTGACCTGGAAGGTTTCCAGGGATGGGGCATCTACTACCTCTCTGGGCAACCTGGGCCAGTGTTTCACCACCCTCATGGTGAAACATTTCTTCCTTAGATCTAGTCTAAATCTTCCCCCTTTTAGTTTAAAACCATTACCCCTTGTCCTATCACTACAGGCCCTGCTAAAATGCCTGTCCCCATCTTTCTTACAAGCCCCCTTGAAGTACTGGAAGGCTGCCATAAGGTCTCCATGGAGCCTTCTCTTCTCCCGGCTGAACAACCCCAACTCCCTCAGCCTGTCCTCATAGGAGAGGGGTTCCATCCCTCTGAGCATTTTGGTGGCCTCCTCTGGACCCGCTCCAACAGGTCCATGTCTTCCCTGTGCTGAGGGCTCCAGAGCTGGATGCAGGACTCCAGGTGGGGTCTCACCAGAGTAGAGCAGAGGGACAGAATCCCCTCCCTCGGCCTGCTGGCCACGCTGCTTTGGATGCAGCCCAGGATATGGTTGACCTTCTGGGCTGCGAGTGCACATTGCTGGCTCATGTCTGCCATGTTCCCCCAAGTCCTTCTCGGCAGGGCTGCTCTCAATCCCGTCATCCCCCAGCCTATATTGATACTTATATTGATATTGAGGGTATCGGTTATGTCCGCGGTTCATTTGGGTAGCTAGTTATGATAAACTGCAGGTCTGTTACCTGAGAATATGGGTTTGTTAGCCAGATAGATAGAAAGATAAGATTGACAGATATAAGGAATATGTACTCTAGTGTCTGTATCTGTTTTCTGTCTTCTGTTATGTGAACCACCTGTCTATGGCATAGGTGCTTTCATGCATGGGTCGAGTTTCTGTATCACAGGTACCACAGGGTCCACCTGTGCAAATGCAGTGATAGCTCATCTAGGATTTCTGGGTATGCATCAGCCCAGCACTGCTGGTAAGCTTGGCTAAACGGAGAGAGTAGTCTTTCCTCCTGCCTTCGTTAGCTGAACATAGCACCGTGAATGTCATGCGTTCAGGGAAAATGTGGTATATGATGTAACTGTCTCCTAAGCAGTCTTCAGAGTCTCCACTAACATCGTATAGCTGGTACAGTATTGCAGTCGTGCTCCAATTTTTGTCTAAACAGATCCTAATGCCAGTCAGAAGTGTATGTTTTAGAAATGTGGAAGTCCTGTCAGGAATTGTCAGAAACGCTAGCAGTAGCTATTTCTGTATGTAGTTCGCTTAACGTTTGAGCTGCATATTCATGCTCTATCTCTGTTCCTGCAGCTACTGTCGCTGCAACTCCATCTGTGAGATACAACTTCTATATGGTAATAACTGTTTAGTAATCTCCAGAAATCCAGATTGTTCATTTTATGCTGGTGTCTTGTCGAAATGGATCCTGAGAATGACAAAGCATGGTGTTTTTTTTTCTTGAAGCTATGAGTATACTAAGGAAAAGCAATGGATTGCTTGGTCAGAATAGTGTTTTTAAAAACTCTTACAAAAGTAACAGCTTTTTATTTTAGAATTAAAGTGCAAGTTGTGTTGTAAAAATTTATGAATGATAATATATATCTACAATTGTAGGGATGACTGCTGATGATTGCAAACAGATTGCTCTGTCTTGCCAAGAGTGAGTTTTTTGTTGAGTGAACTTTTTGTTCTGGTGAATAAACAATAGCTTAGGATTGCTCTTATTCTTTTCATTATCAGTGGCTTCCATAAAGCTAGTTGTAAATTATGAACAATTTTAAATTCAGATAGCCAGTTTCCCAAATATAAATTAATTGGAAAGCCATAAAAATGAGAAATTTTGAGAAGTAGGTTCTGCAATCAGGGCAGGCATTTGTGCTTGTTCAGGATTCTAGAATGGCATTTCTTCTAATAAGAAATAAACAATTTAGTAATCATTTATCAAATGATACCCCTAAATGGTATTTTTCTGTTACTTTGTCTGCATGCTATATGTGAGACTCAGCTCTTCTGAAACATAAGCATGGCCACAACAGGTATTTCTATCCAGAATCCTTTCTGTATTCATGCTCAGATGTCTGCTTTCATTTTTTTTACATACTCTGTTGGAGCAAAACCTGTTTCATGGTGTTTTAAACTTAGAGTGAAGGAAAGTTCAAGTGAAGTGAAGATTCAACGTAGAACAAGAGTCTAGAAATTTTTCTGTAAGCAGGTTTTACCTTTCTCAATTCAAGAGAATATTCTTACAGAGAATACACATACATTACTGTGACTGAATGAAAACCATTAAGGGCAGACTTTTTTAAGGGCAAAACACATGCAGTATTGTGTCATTCTGTGTGACTTTTCCTTTTTCCAAAGGACCTTCAGAACTCCAAATTCTTCTTTGAAGCTCCTTTTCATGGAGTTCTTTGAAGACTTTATTAGTACCTGAAACAAAAAAATACATTTTATTGAACAATGCTAGGAAGTTAATAAACAAACTCAGGCAGTAGAGTTGTTGTAACTGCAAGCTGTTGGAATGTAATTAACACAACTGTTATGTTAGTCTTGTTCTTTTGATGAGACAGTAATTAAAAGTATGTCTGCTATTGTCTGTTCAAAACTTGGAATAGTTAAAATGTAAAAAAAGTGTATCTACTTACAGTCTTCCTGTATGGCTCTGAGTAGATTTAGTCTGAGCAGTTGAGGACTGTATCATGGTTCTTGATGATCTGGCCTCAGCCAGATTGTTTCAAAGTAGATCCTGAAACTGTTAATGTAGCAAAACCTGAGAATAAAAATGTCAACATTGTAGATTTTCTGGAATAAATGATCCTTCAAACTCATCTACACTGAGACTGCCATTAACAATGAACCTGACTCCTATAGCATCAGTGTCTATTTTATAAAGTGTAAATAGTATATTGTTTTAGAAGAATTGCAATTAAATCAATTGTTTATGATATCACTGAAATATATAGTAGGAGTATTCCACAACAATAAGCTTTACATGGAAATTGCTGAGTTTGGACTGTGCTTGTCCTTGAGCGATCTTTTGGGACTCTCCTGAAATTTCTAGTGGCTTGCTTGGTCCCTAGAGGACTTACATTCCTACCCATCAGTTTGAGAAGATTGAATGTATCACTAGGATACTGTGCATCAGGATGCCTAGTAAGAATTTCAGAGGCAGTTAACTCTGTTTAGTTTGAAATACATCTGTGATTACCTTCTGTGAGGGTCTCCAGTAATGGGTAAACAGGAAGATCGATGCTGCTTTGGTATGAGAGGAATGGAATGGGGTGGATGTTTCATCGGATTTTGAAACTGATTTCAAGGGGATTCAGGAGAGTACAGACAGTTAGACATGCACATCAGGAAAGTTTGTAGAAAGTGTAATAATAAACAGAATTAATGGTTAAAGGATAAAAAACATACTAATATTTTCTACAACTCCTGTAAAGAAGTGCAGATATAGCTTTTAAAGGAATCAATGAGCCTGTGAACAACCGTACGGTTTAATGGCATTTCCAAAATGCATTTTGATAAAGTCCTGTATCTGAAGTTCATAAAGAAACTAAGCATCCATGGTAGAAGCATTGCCTGTTACCACATCAGGAGGAGAAGGGTTTATAGTAGTAGTCCTCAAAGGAGAAAACATCACTTTGCTACTTTTAAAACCTAAAATGAGTTTGTGCTTAGTATGCTGTATGCTGTTCTAATCCCTTCTGTCTGTCCCATTTTGAAATGATGGATTGAAAGTTTAAAAAAAAAAAAATGGAGCAAGAGAAGTGTGATCAAAGGTATGGAACAGTTTCTGGATGATGGATTATGTTCTTCACCTTGGATGACTTAGCTAAGTGGAGGAGTGTAATGGAAGTCTTTAAAATGATGAGCAGCATGAAGGTGGTGAATTGGGAGTAGTTGCTGTCCATCTCTTCTGATGCAAGACCTAGATAGTATCTTGTAATACTGCTGAGTGATAGGCTTAAAAAGAAGAGTGGTTGAATAACTAAGCTGCGGGGCTACTTGTCAAAGGACGCAAAGCATTTTACATGGTTTTAGAACCTGAACAGTTTGAAGTCTGGTTGAAGAAAAATCTTTGAACAACTTTAATTACAAAGATACCACCTTGAGTTAGGGAAGTCTCAGTGTTGCAAACCAGAAAGCTGCAAGCATATCGCTGTGGGCTCGTTTGCTGCTGACTGCTCTTAAAAGGGAAAAAACAAGGTGGTTCTTTTGTTTGGCCCAGGAGCCAATTTTAAGTTTTTATCAATAAGCCTTTGTTGGGACTTCAGGTAATAGAAAATGGAGGGCATCAGTAGGGTTTATCTTGAGGGCTGTAGTTTTTCTTCAGGACAGGTGTCTTCAGAAGCTCTTAAGGAGCCTGTGTCTCTCTGGAAGTCAATAATGCCGTTTTCTAGCCTGTCACTAAGAGTAAACTTAGTAATGGGTTCTGAATACTTGTATAAAAGGCATTGTTTTCTCTGTTTTGAATTAAATATATTGCACTATCAGTACGCTTCGGAACAAAATTTTTTTATCTTCTACTTAGAATTTACAGCATCAGCTTTTGGGATTGCAAGTGTCCATATTTATGATTTCTAGCTCTTACCCAGATTTGAACTGTTGTCTGGCCTACGCCATAATCCAAAAATATACCCTGAGCACTTCTTTTATTGCTACTTTAACAGTTTCTGTAATTTATAATACAACCAGTTTTGTAAAACTGAGATTGGATTACATAGCCCAGTAGATGATTGTGCCTTTGATTCTGAGACTGTGGATGCTATTATAGCATGAGAATCAGTACTTACTTTTTAATAAGATGTTGTTTTTTCTATCCTGTTATATAGGAAAAAATAAGGTGCGGTTTGCCGTGTAGAAAATTCTGGGCTGCAATGCTTTGTAAATCTCTCACTGCTTAGGAAATTTTAAATTTTCAAAAGTTAGGCTTAATAATTACAAAGGTTGAAAAATCTTTTCTTTTAAAGGAAGTATCTTGGAGTAATTGTGGAACTTGCTATGGACTGTGTGCAAACAGCATGTTCCAGCACACTTGTGTGTGTGTTCTTGTGCATGTGCACTCACTCTCCTGAACTGTTTTTAGGATTGACTTTACATTCTAATTTCCAGCTTCAAGAAACATTTGAGTAAACTGTGCCTACCATTGATATTGTTAATATACATGTTGGCTGTCATCATCTAAGTGTCATGCTTCTCTCCCACCTGCCCCCCCCTTTTCACATAACTTTGAGAGCAAGGTAAACTGAGTTTTTGTAATAGGAGTTTGCTTAGAGGTTCACAAATGCTTGAATGAAGTACTTAAATGAGTTTAAAAAATAAAATTGACAAGATCCCTTTCTGGCACAGTGAGAAAAATATAAAATGTCATCTTTTCTTCATGTGATAATACACTTGAACATATCTAAATTGATGTATAAGAATTATTAAATGTACATCAGTTGAGAAAATAAACCTCTAGGTATGCTGTATACCGATTGCTTAATGTATCCTTTATATTTAGAAGCTCTGATCTGATTGATAAAGCTTATTAAAAACAAGCAAACACCACATGAAGACTTTGTGTCAAAACTTTCCATCTGCTTCTGTAAATGGTTCTGATATTTTCATCAGTACATTGTTGGTGAACAGCTTGTGTGACCTGAAAAGATGAGAAGCACTGTGCCTATACTTGTGCTTGGCTGCAGTCATTATTGTCAAATTATTGACAGTCTTTTTCTTTTCAATTTGGCTGGCTCTATTTCTCCTTCCCTGATGACATAAAAGGTCATTTTCCTTTCTTCTTCAGCTCCCTTCCTCTAAAATTATCCTGTCATCACCTATTTAAAGAAAAAGATGGGTGACTTTGTTTAGCTAAAGCATGTGAAGTCTGAATTTTCAAAATAGAAAGTGTTCCTGATAATGATAACTGTAGTAAAGGTCATATGTGCAATATATTACGTAGTGCAGTAAGGTTCTGCATCATTCAGAGGGCATTGTTTCCTGAAAGTTCTTAGCTTAGAGAGTTGCAGATTTGTTTCATTTTCTGACCCTGGGAAACAATTTTTAATACTCTGAAATTCCTTCTATATATTTTTAAATAATATAAATCAGTGCAGAAGGGCAAAGGATCTAAAATGTTAAAACTTCTGATGTGTAGATAAGAAAAGTTGCCTTTTGAAACTTGGAAATATTTCCTAAGGAAGGAATAGAAAAAGAAATAGTGTGTTTTCATTTGTGTGTGTAAATACATAACGTGTGTATATATATATACACACACACACACACACAGAAGGATATATGTATATATTACTTAGAAGTTTGTTATATGTAATTAATAATACACATATGTTATTATATTTTTATATAATATTCAGTATGTATTTGATTCCTTCTGCGTATACTCACAGCTGCCTTTGTACTTATACACCAGATGGCACTCACAAACGCTATTTACATTCCTTTTCCCATGTGTAATTGAAATAATTGAAGAAGTCACAAAGCAAGGCTTTCAGATTTATTTACTCATTGTTATGAAGTACCCGTAGTATTTTGGAAGAGATTTAAAATTAAAATGACATGGAGATATGTTGAACTTACTGAACACTTGCTTTGGAAGTACATTTAACATGCACTTAAAAAGTGTCTGTGTTCTTTTTAGCATTCCATCATAAGTTAGTATTATTTTGGACAGATAGCTGACAGTACTGTGAGTGCGTGTGGTAATTAGAAATGGAGTATATTTGTTACAATATGCATCAGAGTGACTAATACAAATCTCATTGATATACGTAGTTGAAAATACTAGAATCTACTTTGGGCTTTTTTATTCCTGATAGACAAATAAAAAACGCTAGCAGTGCGTGGTGTAGATACTGCAACCTTTGGAGGATATTAAGAATGCAAGTAGGACCATCCTTAGTTCACTCAATACCGCTTTTTCAGTGTATCCACAGAAAATGTTACTTCAGGGCTTCTTTTCAAGGTAAATGCCTTTCCAAGTTATATCTTACTGTCAGCATTCAGAATACAGCTAGCAAAATGGATGGGACTTGATACCCAGTGGTTAATCATGCTTTTAGAAACTGTGATCTCCTTTTCTCTCCCTCTCTCTCTCCCCCTCTCCCCCCTTTCTTTTTATGAGTATGGGAGGATAGTCCCATAAACATTTAAATTTGTTCAGTGCATTTTTTCTTTATTTTAACTTTCTAATGAAGTTTCTTCTGTTTAAGTTTCTCTAACCTTAAAATGTAAGGAATTAGCTACTACACATTTTCATGTTTAATGAAGGCAATAATTAAAATATTTTAAATTATAATAATTATTTTTTTGAGGAGAATTCCTGCCAGACCTAGTTGTAGTTGCAGGGCAGGGAGGTGGTTATACTAGCCTCTGCAGAGTAGGTACAGACTACTAACACAAAGATTTCAGTCTGAAGCAAGTTTTGAGCCCTTTTGACATTATAAAGTCTTAACCTTCTGTGTTGTAAGGTGAAACCAATTATGTGTTGGAGTCTGAACTAGATACTATAACCATTCAGCTGTGAAGCAGTTAACATAGTTCACTGAAAGTATGTTGGAAGCTATCTGAGCAGAACATCAAGGAATTCAGATATTGCACACCACCACATGAGTTTGTTTATCATAGGTTCTGTTGTATTCATGAATACTCTGTCATATGTGAATAGTGACTAGAAAGTGTCAAGAACAGTGTTTAGAAATATAAGATGTTTTATGTTAATTGTTTGCTGAAGATATGTTGAGGCAAGACAATCCTGTTCTCAGTTACTTATGACGTTTTCAGAGTTTGTCTTTTGCTTAATATCGTTGGTGAAAGTTACAGAAGGAGTAAATGAGGACATATAACAAAAATTTGCAGGATGAGTAATGAAATGTTCCTGTGAGGACCCGCAACTATGAGGGGGAATAGGCAGAAGAGTTGAATACTGGAACACTTTTCTGCAAAAGTTAGCAGAGAACTTGTATTTGGCTTGTGTGGCAAGGTTTTGGTAGCAGGGGAGCTGCAGGGGTGTCTTCTGTAAGAGATCCCATGTTGGATGGAGCCAGTTCCAGCCAGCTTCAAGATAGACCTGTTGCTAGCCAAAGCTGAGCCAGGCGGTGATGCTGGTGATGCCTCTGCGGTAACGTATTTAAGAAAGGGTAAAAAACACTGCACAGCAGCTATGAGAGAGGAGTGAGAAAAAGTGAGAGAAAAAACCCTGCAGACACCAAAGTCAGTAAAGAAGGAGGGGCAGGAGGTGCTCCAGGAGCAGACTCGCCTACAGCCTGTGGTGCAGACCATGGTGAAGCAGGTTGTCCCCATGGAGCTCCACGGTGGAGCAGATCTCCACCTGCAGCCCGGGGAGGGATGCCACACCAGAGCAGGTGGACATGCCTTGATAGAAGCTGCAGCCTGATGCTGGAGAAGGCTCCTGGGCAGGAACTGTGGCCTGTGGAGAGGAGCCTGTGCAGGAGCAAGCTTTCTGGAGGGACATGTGGCCCATGAGGGGTGGCAGAGATGAAGTATTATGAACTGACCACAACTCCCACTCCCCATCACCCTGCGCTGCGTTGAGTCAAATTTCGAAGCTGCTATCACCAATAAAATTGTATGATACAGGAATTAAAATCTTTAACAACTGTACTTCTACATTGCCCTGAGAAATAATTTATGAATTTCAAGAGTTTGACATGTTTGGTTTTTTTCTTTAACTGTGTTACTAGCTTTTTCTTCCACCTATAAGCACGAAAAGAACAAGAATAATAGATAAAAGTATACTTTTTGTGTTTACAAAGTCCTTTTCAGTTTCACAAGCTCCAGAAAGTCAATTACAACTGTGAGAGGAGGGAATATGTACAATGTAGTTTAATTAGAAGAGATGACTGGGGGAGCTAGCAAAGATCTTTCTAGTTAGATGAGTCAGCACAAGTAGAAGAATGACTCCCAGCTGTGTTCATTTGCAGCTGAAATAATGAACAGAAATAAATGAATAGGCAAAAGATCAAATCTAGTGAAAAGCTAACTTACCTGTTTTCAAATACAAGATGGCAATTTTGGATTGCATTTCTAGATGTGTACAGAGTAAATGATGATTTGAGAAAGAAAACAGTTTCAGGCTCACAGATCACAGTTGGGAGCTGCACTACCTGGGGAGAGACTAATGATCAAAGTAGTAGTATTTTAGCTCTGTGTTGGCTTTCAGTGTTAAATAAGTGAAGATACTTTTACAGAGGATCTGTTACAGGTTAAACAACTGAGTAACATATTGCTGTACTTTGAGTATGATACTACTTCTAGAAATACCAATTAACTTTCTTTAAATAAATAAATAGAACAGTATATAAACATTCAGGGAAAAAAAGTTGAATATCATTTTCATTGGCGGAGTAAGTTCTGTAATGAAAATGAATATACTATTTCCTAAAGATACTGTATGCTGGATATGATACATAACTAATGCAGGAGTGTGTCAGACTTGTATAAAGGTTCATGAGATAGTTCCTCTGTTCCCAAAAGAAGATGATAGTAGATTTGAAGTCTGTGTGAGACTTTCCATTCTTTCAATTTTGATGCTTTGTTGCACTACTGAGGATGCTCATGTTCTGTTTGAGGGACAATGCCAAGAAGATGAAATGGTTGCCTGTTTTATTTGGTGATTCCTGTGGAAAACTCCAAAATTCAGAGAATTATTCTTGCTTCCTTGTCAACGCTGTTTTGGTTTATGCATTGATTTCGAATATCAAATACTGTTAAAGTACTGCTGGTAGGCCGGTAGAGAACTTTGCTATGATTTTTTAAATAGCTACTATTGGCTCAAAGCACATAACAGACTTTTGGATACTGTGAATCACTGTTGTTGGATGATGTACTACAACCAACAGAATTATTAAGGCATAATTTTCCCTTGTGAACTTCTAGCTTTTATACTTTGTCAGTTTTATAGAATTTGAAGATGAAATTGCAATTCAATTTCATAATACAAATCAAAATTAAAAAAACATGTAGATATAGTCAAGAAAGTCCATATGGCCACCTTTTTTTTTCTTTTTTTTTTTGAATAAAAAGAAAAAAGTCTCAAGACACATAGAAATGAACTGGTATTCATCCCTTTAAGGCGAAGTTCAAATTTGAAATCAAGTCAAGAAAACTTAATATTTCAACACCAGTGAAAACTTTTTTTAGGATGGTTTTGGGCATAGTTGCTCAGCTTTCCAATTGGTTTTCATCAAGGAATTATTCAAACAATAGCAGTTGAGACAAAAAGTCCTTCACCCTGGTTTTCTGTGTACATAGTGGTTACATGAAAACAATTTTACCTAGCAACTTTCTTTTAAAATATATATTGGCAATTTTCTTTTCCTGAATCTGTCTATATAGAAAACCATAAAAAATGAGTTGAGTGGAGGGATTGTTGACCAAGTATTCAGAAACATTGCTGCATATTTGAATAATCTCTTTATTTAAAAAGACTGATCACTTTGGGGTTAAGGTGGAGATATCTTTCTCATTATTTCAAACTATATATTATAGAGTTGGAATCCCAAAATTAAAAATCTAATTAGAGTTAATACATTCAAACAAGTACATGGAAATACCCTGCCATTTTAGCTGTATAGCTAGTGTGTTAGATTTTGATTCATGATATTAACTGTAACCTTGGGTTCAGAGCAGTTATGACTCCATTGAAATAGACTTTGGATTTCTTATGCTGCTGGAAGGTATTATTCTGAACTTCTAAAGATCAGATACTTACTGTGTTACTGATTAGGGTCGAAATTTTCATATTTCCTACATTATTTGTGATAAAATTGTAAACTTATGAGAAAAAAAGTCACCTTAAAAAAACCTCGTGTGGCACATTTTGGCATTTAAGATCACTCTTTTAAAGCTACTTGGACTTACGCAATAAAGATGTAACTTCAGGGGCACTAGATAGCAAGTAGAGAGCAATTGATGCAGTAATGGCTATAGAGTACACTGTTAAGAGACGGGGACTCAAAGTAGGACTGTGCAGTGTGATGATTTACTACTTAACTGGAAGCAGACCTAGGAAATATAAAAATAAGACACAACCACCTTAAGAAAACATAGAAAAATACATGGATTGAGATAAATAATTGAAGGAAAAGAAACTTCCCCTGCCAAACTTACACTTGTATATGGTCTCTTCTTCAGGATAACTACACGTTTGCACAGCCAGGAATTCAAAAGAAAGTGAAAATGTTGGAAGAACTTGTTAGTCGGATTGATGGTGAGTCTTAAAAGCTAACCTAATTTCTAACTGGTGTTTCCTTGAAAGTGTTTAGTTAAAATGTTTGAAGCAAGCCAAGCCAACATCACTGCAGTTACCTACAATGGTGGCGTAACATCGCCTTTCTCAGATGAGGTGTCATACTCGATCAATCTGTGGCACATTGGCTTTTGCAAGATCACTGTCGTGTATCATTTGAAAGAAAACCACTAGAGCGTGAGCCACTTTCATTACTTTTTATTAAGGCAATATAATCAAAATTCAATGGCAATTTCTTTGCAGCAGAGTAATGACCACGTACAAAAGGCAGCCAGTGTTCATTTCACATTAAGCTCAGTGATTGTTGTAATTCGGCCGAGTCACAGTGGTTGTTTATGGTTGTCCTTCGGCACTATGTTTTGTGCCTTTGTGCATCATTTTGCTATCTGGAATGCCTGAATAATTTCTCTGTGGAAACCAATTAATTATGAACTCTGGAAATAACATCTTTAATATTATAGATAAATTACAGTGTGTGCAGGGGTAATTTTAGATTATGCTTTCATGTTTTAGCAGGGCACTTTGAAATATTTTCTACCTTCATCCTTAAAATAATTCCCTTCATGAAATGCTGACTGTCATATTGCTAGAACAGAGTTTAATTAAATGAAATGCAAGAGATAATGCTTGCCCATTCTAAACATACTCTCTTGATAGTTTGTTAAATTAATGAACGGAGTATTAACAAAATGTTGCCAAGTAGAACCAGGCATATATTTGCGACACTAGCCTGTCGATGAGAGAAAAATATTTTTTGGGTAGCTTAATATTTGATAATATCCTTGGAAAGATTAATTACACATACTGTGAGTTTTTCTTGTGCCAGTGCTTACCATAGCAGATTTCGGTTGGCTGGCACATATTTACATCCTGAATATTTGATAATGCTCTTTGTGCCCTATTAGGATGATACAGTATTTTCAATGTTCAAAAACTAAGGTCACGAGGAAAAATGTTTATGTAATATTACACTATAAATGTAAATGTATGTAAAATTTTTTGTGTGGATGTATTTTTTGTTTAAAATGTAAATGAATATGAAAAATATAAGGTGACAATTCTGTATATAAGGTAGCAAATTTTTTATAGTAAAATTATTTTTTAAGCAATGTATTTTATTACTTGAAATGAACTACTTGTAGTGTGACTTTTTATGTCATTTTATGCTTATATCAATATTGGTGTCTACATTTCAATAATTTATAGAAGCAAATAATTGTATATTAAATAAATTGCATAATTATAATGCCTATAAATAGACTTCCTGAACTTGGTCGATGAACATTTATATAAACAAATTATTTAACCAAGTTTTAAAAATGTAAAATACCATTCTGATAGTAAACTTCATTGTTTTGATTAATAAAAATATTAAATATAATACATATATTATTGTTTCTTTTCTAAGAAAGAAATGCTGAAAGCTTATTTGTACCTTCAGTGCTTTAGGGATATAGTTAAATAACTTTTCACAGTGGTTAGGTTTGGAAGGCATTGTTTTTAAGGCTTTACATTTAAATTTAAAAAGAAGACAGGCAATTGTAGCAAGTAAATGTGTTTTCTTAAACTGTGCTTTGCCAGGCTTTGTAACCAAAAGTGAAGTGTGGGTACAATTTTTATCTGATTTAAAATAATTTTCTCAGGCCTTTATAAGACTGTACTTAATAGGACATTGTTGAAGTAGTTCCACATCAAAAACTGTAGTTGTTTATTTTTCTGTCTAAATGTAGATCCAATTTTTTCTTCAATGTTTTTTGATCTAAATTTTATAGTATTTAGTAAAGGAGGGAACCAATATAATGTATATTTTGCTTTGAGCTATATGTTATGGCAGATATTTGAATCAATGTCTGTAAATGTAGATAACTGCCAAGATTTTTTAGAAATTAAGATGGATATGTAACAATACCTTTTCTGGTATTGGTAGTTGTCCAAACCTCTACTCTTGCCTCTGTCTATCTAAGGGGACAGAGCCAACTTAGATCAGGCTGTGTAGAGTCTTGCCCTGTTGAGTTTTGAGTAACTCCGGGAATGGAGCTTCCAGAACCTCCTTGGGTAAGACTGTTCAAGGGTTTGACTGCTGTCACTGTGATAATTTTTTTTTTTTAATATAAATAATTAGAATTTTTTTTATGGAACCAGTGTCCACTACCTTTAATTTATCTGTGTACCTCTGAGAAGAATCTGTCTCCGTCTTCTCTACATGCTCCTGCTACATAGTTGTAGCTGTTCATAGACTTTTCTTTTTAAGGCTGAACGAACCCAGTTCTGTCAGCCTCCTTTCATGTGTAAAGTGCTCCAGCTTCACAAGTACCTTGGCTGCCCCCCACTACACTTGCTCTTGTATGCCAGTGTCCCAGAATTTGACATAATGCTGTAGACATGTTCTCACAAGTGGTGAACACCGAGGAAGAATCACTTCTCCTGACTTGTTGGCTTCTCTTGCTTAGAAAGCCCAGTGTACTCTTGGCCTTCCTTTCTGCAAGGACACATTGCTGACTTGTGTACAGCAGGTCCACCAGGACCCCCAAGTCCTCCTTGGCAGAGCTGCTTTCCAGCCAGTTGGTGCCTGGTCAGCATTGTTGAATGAGACTATTCCATCCCACATGTAGGATGTTTGCATCTCCTGAACTTCATGAGGTTCCTATCAGCCATTCCTTCAGCCTTCCAAGGTCCCTCCAAATAGTAGCCCTGACTTTCAATGTCAGCCACTCCTCCCGATCTGGTATTATCCACAAACTCAGAGACTCCACTCTATGCCATCATTAGTTGTTAATAAAGGTGTAGCACAGTATTGACCCCTGAGGGATGCCATTAGTAATTGCCTGTCAATTGGACTTCGTACTGCTGATCACAATCCTTATCATAGTTATATTGTCCAGTTAAAGTTTTGTATAGTAAAAGATATGCATTTTTTAATATTAGGGCTGTCTCTTTTTGTCTAAAAGACTGTCCAGTTACTTTCTTTTGCCAGAAAAATACACCAAAGTACGTGTAAGATGAAAATTAAGTTTCAGTTGTTAGACAGGCAATGGTGGATATGTACTGCTGTCATTTCATAAGATTTTGGCTGCCTCAGATAAGGGATCCTGACCTGTTTGGCTTTTTGATGGAATCATGACATAGTTTGATTAAATTATATTTTCTTGTGCTTTACTCTTGTCCATTTCCTTTTGCTTTTGTCTTTTTATCTTTATAATGGGTGTGCTATACTGTAGCTAAACGGAAATGTATGGTTTATATGAATGCAGTAACTTTGTTTTTAAAAAAGAAATCTCATGATCTATATTTACTGTAAATATCCTAAGTGCTAATTAAGATTATTGTGAAAGAAAATAATATTCCTGTTGCTGCTGTGTCACATTATTTTCTTAATGCTGGGTAACTGCATGGTGAAGAGAATCTTAATGTAATAAAGCAGCTGCATGAGAGGATGAAGCTTGTACAGCTTGTTTGCTAATAGTTACGGATTACTAGTGTATGAAAAGTGATGTTCGCCTTTCAGAGTGTTAATGCATTATGTGATTCAAGCAACCTTCATTAACCCAGCCTTATGGATCACAGCGCCTCTCGAAGTAACTGTCCTTGTGTGTATACTGCAGAATGTTGCAGTAGACTTCAAACAGCCAAGCTACTCTGTTAATTTCATCATAATCTCAGTCTGTTTACACTCCAAAAAATAATTTTGATGAATCATGTGTTTAATGGAATTTTTGAGTTTGTTAATAGAACATTGCTATAGACCAGATGGAATTTGAAGATAAAGCATTATTCAGTCTCATTTATCTCCTTGTCATCATCATTCAGATTGTTCTGGGAATTATACAAAAATATTGAGAGGGAGGTTCAATAGATAGCCCAATAATATAAGGAATCTGTTATAACTAATTATCTTTTCTGTTTCCTGTAATGTCAGTAGAGCTTTTCTGCTCGAAATCATGAACCATCTCTCATGGTTTGTAAAACATCATGCTCATGTGACATGCTGTCTTCCATTGCTACTTCATTTATGCTTGAAAGCAAAGAAATGTGGTGTTTCCAAAATTAACTCAGGCTTTGTGTTGGTAGGTGTTTAGCATTGGGCTTGTTTCATGCTTGGGAGAGTCTCAGCTTCTTCAGTTTACTGTAAGACATCGGGTAATTACATTAGAGTTTGAAGTAGCCTTTGGAAAAGACTGAGCATTTGTAGATAAAAGTAGTCTTGGGTTTCCATAAACATTGATAAAAGATGTTAAAATTGCATAGTGTTCTCTCTAAATGAGCAAGAAGGCAGTTGTAGCAAAAAGTAAAACAGCCATGTCATCATCATTCAGATTGTTCTGGGAATTATACAAAAATATTGAGAGGGAGGTTCAATAGATAGCCCAATAATATAAGGAATCTGTTACAACTAATTATCTTTTCTGTTTCCTGTTATTTATGTTAGCTTCTCATTAGCATTACAGTAAACTATAAAAGCAGTATCGACAACTCCACTTAATATAAATATTCTGCATCTTCTGTAAAGGTAAGTTTGGGAAGTTTTTCCCCCTACATCTTTTAGATGCAACCCCCTGGAGTTGTTCTGTGTTATGAATACCCTGAACTGTGCTTATGTTTTCTTGTAGTTAAATAAATTCTGTGTTACCAGTATTCCAGACTCTTCACCAGTCTTCCTGTTGAATTGGCCCTTGAATCTCAGTAATAAGAAATGGAAAGATAAAAATGCAGAAAAATTATAAAAAAACCCCACAAATCTGTTACTGTATATATACAGCTGTTACTGTATATATTTTTCCCCTTCTTTTGAAAACGGACGTAATGGAAAAATACCTAAGAACATAAAGAGAGTGCTGCATTTTCACTTTCCCATAAAGAAGTTCATTTAGACTTCAGTTATATTTTTCAAAGGTTCAGTAATATTTCAGTATTTCTGCTGTGTCCACTATGAACACATCATCTGGCCATCTGTTTTGGAGAGTTAACGACAGGTATTCTTACATATGATACTTTAATTGGCACATTTTCTGGTTTATTTCCAATTTAATATTGTAAAAACAACATTTACTATTTTTTCAATACAAAGGAAGGTATTTTTAGTGCAAAATTGAAGTTGTTTTATTTGAATTATTTTAAAGACTGATTGTTTTAATAAATACTACATAGTAACGTTTAGGAAAATGTTTTTACATATGCCTGGGTACAGTTAAAATGTTCTTTCACCTTTTAAAACCATGTTATATTAAGAATTTTACAAGTCTTTTTTTACTGCTGCCATATTGTAAGTGTGTTTGTTTCATTCACTTCAAATTAATACAAATTAAATAATGCATTGTGTTTCAGTGTTCTGAACAAATTAATCATGGCTCCACTAATCATACCTTATTTACTTATTTTTGTCTTAGGTTATAAATGTCTTAGTTGTGTGCAGTTCTCTAGACAATGCCACAAATAAGGACTTGTAATAAAGTACTTTCATGTCATGGCCTTAAATTTATACTTTGCATATATTTTTGCTATTTATGCACATAAAGATTTTAAATATGAATGTTTTGTATGTATTTATATGTGCTGTGTGTATACATGTGCAGGTGAAGTTCTCCATGAAATGCAGTGAATTAAAAAATTTTCATTTTTATATGTAGTTTTGTTTACCCACAGTGAAAGAGCTTATTTAATTGCAGCATTCTGTGTACTTCTCATGCTTTGAAATATGTGGTGTAGATGTGTCTAAAAGGTTGGTTCATATCATTCTTAATATTTATGTATCATGTTATGATTTCTTATTTAATTGGACATGTTTATAGAAAAAACATCCTTCATTAGAATAGGGTTAGTGCCGGTGGAATTATCCTTTCTAATATCTGAGCTGAGCTGAGTGTTCTTCCTAAAGTTTTAAATGCCCACACTTCATTTGAGATTCATAGTTACTCCTCTGAACATTGAGTTGGTGTTTGGCATTCAGTAGGCTCTTGTCCCAAGAGATAAAGATGCCTGTTCTCATAGAGCTGTCCAGTGCCTCAAATACAGACATTTCATGGTTCTGCTCAGAACTTAATTTGATATGATGACTTAAGCCCAAAAAGTACTTAGAGATAATATTGAGTAGTTGTGATACTCCCATAGTTTCTAAAAGACATTCAGTTTTTGTGCTGATTTAAAAAATTTTTAAACTGCAGAGAAAAACTGTTTTTCTTTTTTGTTTAGGAAAATCTGAATCTCATAAAGGCAAAATACTACCAAGACTAATACAAGTGATCTGTTCAATATACCTGGGTAGATAGAGATTAAGTAATTTTGTTTTTAATTTGAATCTTGGGTGTTCATACAATGAACTGATGATGAAACTGTGGCATTTTATCAATCTTTGTTACATATTCAGTCATGCTAATTTTTTTTTTTTTTAGAGTATGGTTAAAAATACTTAATAGTATGTGCAAAATTATGTTCATATTTATATTGTAAAGCATTTTACTGACGTCTGTAATTTTGAACTAGGATTGTATTGAAGTATCTGGAAAAAAGAGCTCTAATTGTAATTGTTGAAAAGACTGGTATTCTTTAACTATGAGGAAGCATTTTAAATTGGAAATGGAAATAGAATTTATTTGACCTTACTGCTGTTGAAAATTAGTGATTAATAAGGACCTTCTCTGTTTTGATGCATCTTTATATGTCAGATTGGTGCTGAAACTTATTAAAAACCTTGTAAGCGTTTCATAATTGTTTTCATTAATTTGTGTCATAAAGCTATTTTTTATTTTAACAAAGCCATCTTACTTAGCTCACCAGTTGTTTTTTATCTGATTTTATGGTTGTAATTACTTTATTATACTTTAATCCACTCTTAAGTGCTGTTCACTGAGCATTGTAATTTTTTAGTATCTTTTAAATCATTTTTATGTTTTACCATGGAGATTACATTTGTATGCTATTACAGAGTTCAGAGATCTTAGCAAGAGTTGAGACCGACTGTAAAATCATTTGTAAATTCCTGACCTCTGTAAGCACTTTAACTTTTAAATAGCCAAAACTTACTATTTTCATGGGAAATTAAAAAAGGAAGAAAAAGGACACTTAACGTGATGGGGAATTTAAAAAGTGTTAGGCATAAACTCTCTTATGAATGCACACAGTTACGTTTTAGAAGAACGTGCTGCAGAGGCCCAGTGAATACTACCTGGAAGCAGAAGAGTTTCGTCAAACATATTTCTCATTGTTGTTTGTTGCACTTTGAATATTATATTCGAGTCCCACCTGGAAACATGGAATGTATTTTTAACTTTTTGCTAGAATGGTAGCTCTTCCTTGATCGCTACTAACTGTTTTTCCTAATATTTTCCTTAATTTTGCACTGGATACCATAGAATTGCTACTTGCATTTGATTCCCTGAGGCAACTAGGTCTCCTGCCCTCCTGCCCCTTTGGGATCAATGTCTTGGGCTTTTTAGTATTGGAATATTGGCTGTATCTTTTGTGTATGAGGAAGATATTTCTCAGTGATAGCTACTAGCTGTACATTTAGTGAGCGAAATTCAAATAGACCGTTATAGCTAAATTTTAGGCCATGAGGAGAACATAACTTGGTAATATTCCTGGCTTTGTGCCAGTCATCTTTTAATTTTGTACAGGAATTTTTGTATTTTTTAAATGCTTTTATTGTAATTCTTACAATGGATGATTTTAGCCAAGTATAAAAAGCAAAGTAATTCTGGAACAAGGTATAATCAGCATGTAAATCTCTTACTCAGATCCGTACTATTGTTTGAAGCAGAATTGTGTATAATAATAAAATCTTGTCTTCAGGTGCACATTTATGATCTTTTGAACATCTTTTTCAGTCACCAGGAACTTATTTTGTTATTAAGGTATATTAATACCAATTAATATACATAACTAATAGTAATTCATTGCCAAGCTGTAGTCTTGACAGAATTACTTTTGTTCAAACTTTTAATTTAGGTTGGGAAATTGTGAGCCTTAGTCTGCATCTGGCATCATCTGGTGTTGAGATTTTACTCCAAACTCTTACCTTTGTTTCCCATAAATATATGGGCTTTGAACAATGTAGAAATGATTCAGGAGGAGAGGGAATGAAATACAAAATTTGCTTTCGGTAGGAAAAGTACTCAAAAAGAAAGCAGTCATCTACTGATGACAAAGTTCCTTGTTTTGGGCAGCAACGTTCAGTATGTAGAAGCTGTAAGTTTAGGGAAATGGCAATGTTTGAAGAACCTAAGTGTAGTAGAGAAGATGTTAACATTGTTTTACGGTATTGTCTGTATGGATAGTACACACGAGCTGGTGATGGGTATGTTGGTTGTGGGGTCCCTAACTGAATGAATGCAGTGGTGTGAACTGCTCCATGTTAATTAACTGTCTGTGAGTCTAGACTGGAGGAAAACGTGCTGCAAAATGATGGGAGACAAGCATGGATGACCATATCTGTATGGGGCTGATGCAGTCAAGGGGATGCTTGTTCCCTAAGGACATCTGGAAGCTTGCAGGCAATACTTATGAAAAGCAGTTTTATCAGATGTTTGTGGTAACTCAGAGGTGAACCTGAAGCTGTCATGGCTTTTGAGGAGGTTTTGGTCTCATGAGTGCAAGCTTGCAGGGACAGTCCGTGTGAGTAACATAGTTTCTAGTAAGCAGTGTTCCTCTAGATCGTGTAATTTATGTGTATATAAGAGTACTGTCTTTTTTAATAGCTACCCACACTTTTAGAAGGTTCAGCTGGGTAGAAATAAATGCATACTATACTGCTGCATTAAAGTAGAATGAAATCTAGTTGATTGGTTGCTTTGCACAGTTAAGAAAACAGTACTAAAGTTTTGTAGATGGAAACTAGTACTTAGCTGTCAGTCAAGCGTCAAGTCACAGCGTTATGAAGAAACTAGAAATACACTGTTTACTTAGATTGTACGTAACGTCTCATACTTGTAATGGGGTGGGCCATGAAAACTTTTCTGTAGTAAAGAATTTGCAATATTGCACAAGGAGAGAAACATCATTGTTGCCTACTCAATGTCACACAAATTGTGTTAGTGCAGTTCACTGATTTTAATTGAATGGTCAGACAAGTTCCAGGATTGCAAGCACATTGCTTGTGAATGAATTTCAAGATTAAACCATGTGATTTTCTATTTTAAAATTCATCCTTTTAATAATCAGTGGCAAAATTTAACTGATAATCTGATCTCTCTAGTAAACAGTAAATGTTTGCATGGTAGTGTATGGGAGAAATCTGATCAGCCATGAGGTAATGAAATGTCAAATGTTTTAATATTTTGACTATTTGTCACAGGACATTTAAAAAATTTAAATATGGATTTGCTATAACCTATGTTATGAAGCTTCATTATCACCCTTAACTGTCAAATTGAGCAGGTTAAGTAATAAATAATAATTTCTTCCTACATTTGACCTAACATGGGATGAAAGGTATCTGGATTTTAAATTTAACTGATGAAATTTTTTTTCAAACTGCTTCCTAAGGCAAAGAACATTCTAGCAAATTCCTATCAAGTTCTGCAGCTGAAAACTTTCTTATTGATAGAGAGAAGACAGGAGGAGAAATTTGGATCACACTGGTCTGTTAATAGTGTTTGTTTGTTTTTTTTTTAAAGGTGTCTGGAAAGATGTCAAGTTGTATTTAATAGCAAGAGTTAATTGAAGAAGAAAAAAAAAGTATAAAATAGTGACTGAAGACCTTGAATAAGTCTTAGTTATGCTTAGTTCTGTATCCACTAGGTTCCTCCATAAGTTTATTACCTGCCGAATAAATTTTTTGTTTGTTTTTAAAAATCCTGTTGTCATTCTTGGAATCATATTTTCAAACAGGGAACCTTCCAAAAGAGTAATTAGAGAATTAAAAGAAAGACAGGCCCCTATGTTCATAAGTGTTCTGTAAGATACTTTATGTAGTTCAAAATGAAATGGTTTTAAGTTTTGAAACAATGATTCTTTTGGGTGTCATGCTTTCTTATTAGGTGCCTGTATTATTATCTCTAAGTTTATAGATTACGGTGTTTATTTTTTTCTTTGCAATGTCAGTTGTTTTTAAAAATAGCAAGGTGACTAATTAAATGAAGAAAATTAGACAGTGAAGATTCTCATCTGTAGTAGACGTGGAAATTCTTTTCAGAAATGTGTCAGTGCTTTACACTGTTAGCTGTCTTCCATTATGTTTGTCTCTGAATGATTAGTCTATAATGCTTGCCTTTATTGACATGGTCCAGAAAGAAGAAAAAGCTGCTCGAGTGCCACTGGAAAACAAGAGCGCTCGCATATTTCTATAGCATATTTTCGTCCGTTGAGGAGCAATGCGCAAACATCACTCTGTGTGTAAAAAGCAGCGTCAGTAAGCCTCTGTGGCAAAGGTTAGCTCCTTGTTTTACTGTTCATTTTGGATTGGTCCCAGCAGAGTTACTCTTGTAGCTAGGGTACATTTTTCAAGAGGGATTGTGTGGCTCTTCATGAGAAATACACACTTTTCTTCCTTTCGTTGAACTAAAAGGCCTGTTTATCAGAGATTCTTAACTGCATTTCAAATAATTTTTAGCAATAGGTGCTTTACATACTTACAATGAAATATGTGTAAAATATTGATAAAATGGAGTGAAAAATGAAGTGCCCAGGGTATGAAATATGAGTAAAAAATTAACTTTGAATAATTTTAAAGTGTCAAAACTAGGTCTGAAGCCACATGTCAGAAAAGATTGCTAGGTTTGATAGGAATCTTTAAAAAAAGGTCAACACCAAAATCTAATATTCTGAAGTAATAAACTATACAGATGTATGTGGTGGCACCATACTGTGCCACTGTAATTTGGCAATTCATGCATAATTTTAGTATTATTTTGTGGTTCCTCTTTGCTTATATATAAACTTTCCTAGGCACTCACTCGGACAGTATCCCTCAGTCAGGACAGCAGTTCAGTCATGCTTTAGTACAGCTTCTTTCTGTCCTTACTTGTGGCTTTAGTTTGTGATTCTCTAGTCATATACAACGTTAATTCTGAAACCAGTAATGCGGCATGAGAAGCTGGTGTTAAACATTAACCATAAGTATTTTATATGTATAGGTTCTTCTGCCATAAGAAGCATCTGTTTAAGGTGGCTAAATGAGATCATTCAAGCCAATATATCCAAAAGGTGTATTTATTAAAATTATAAATAGTTACAAATGCTTTTTATGTACAAATACATAGTTTTGGCAGTATGCTACTTTGGAATGCATCTGTATAATGTATTTTATTCTTTAAGCAGAAGACTTGCTTCACCAAAACTTTATATATAGATTTATTCAAAGTATTGGAAAACTTAATAAATGTAATTCTTCTTTCTTTTGAATTTTGATAAAGGGACTGTCTTTTTTAAAAACTGTAAAATAATTTTACTATCAAACTGCATTTTTTTGTAAAATACTTGAAAGCTGAAAGCTGACAGTAATTATATATCTTGCTTGTTCATTGCACACACGTACTTATTTTCATCGAAATGGAAAATTTAAATTTAGATTATGACTGTCCAAATTACCTTTATCAGCAAAATAGCCTCTACTCAAGATTACTTACAAAGTAGGAAGAATGAGCTTTTTTAGTCAGTGCATCTTCTATTCCAGTCTTGCATCAATTGTGTATATAATGCACAGAGTTTAGTAGTCTATTCTTCAACTTGTTTAGACTAGAAAGCAACTTTTGAGAAATTCATTATGCCTATTAAGAACCGTAGTTGAAATATCACAACTGGCACAATTTATTGTTCTTCATTACTTACTTTCAATGGCTGCAAGCAACCAAATGAGATTAGTTTCTGCTGTGTGAAGAACAAAAATATTTGTGATTTAGTAACTTCAGTTAGAAATAAAACTGACTTTTTTTCATCCTGCTTGATGTAGTGGATTATCTAATTATAGAATCTGCAATATAGGTATAGAATCTGCAATATAGGTATCTAAATGTGACATCTAAAAAGTAAATTTAACCTAGTATCTCATTTCAGTATATTTAACTTGCAGGTAAATTTGCCTAGAGCAAAGGCAGACACATGGTTGTAATTCTGTACTTGCCCTGAATAACTAACCTAGTAACTGTGTGCTGGTGAAGAACCAGCTGACAGCTGGGCTCCAAGGGTTGTGGTGAATGGGGCTACATCTAACTGGCGACCGGTCACTAGCGGTCTCCTTCAAGGTTCAATTCTAGGGCCACTTCTGTTCAATATTTTTATCCAGGATCTGGATGCAGGAGTTGAATGCACCATTACCAAGTTTGATGATACCAGGCTGGGAGGTTGCTGTTGACTCTCTTGAGGGACAAGGGGCCTTGCAGAGGGATCTGTATAGATTGGAGCACTGGGCAACCATCAACAATTTATTTAACATTTGAAAATTTAACAAGAACAAATGCCAGATCCTGCACCTAGGACTGAGTAACGCCACGCACAAGTCTAAACTAGGAGAAGAGCTGCTGGAGAGCAGCCCTGCAGAAAGGGATCTGGGGGTGCTGGTTGACTCCAGGCTCAACAGGAGCCAGCCGTGTGCCCTGACTGCCAAGAAGGCAACTGCACCCTGGGGTACGTTAAACACAGCATGACAGTCAAAAGAGGAGATTATCCCACTGTATTCAGTGTTGGTGCAGCCTCATCTGGTGTACTGTGTGGAGTTCTGGGCCCCACCATTCAAGGAGGATGTGAAGGCCCTTGAAAGTGTCCAAAGGACGGTAACAAAGCTGGTGAAAGGGCTGGAAGGCATGTCCTATGAGGAGCGGCCAAGGACTTTGGGCTTGTCTAGTTTGGAGACGAGGAGGCTGAGGGGTGACCTCGTTGCTCTGTATGGGTTCCTGAGGAGGGGAGGTGGAGAGGGAAGTGCTGATCTCTTCTCCCTTGTATCCAGTGATAGGATGTGTGGGAATGGTGCAAAGCTGCACCGGGGGAGGATCAGACTGGATATTAGGAAGCATTTATTTACCAAGTGGATGATCAAACACTGGAACAGGCTTCCTGGAGAGGTGTCAGTGTTCCTGTCAGTGTTTAAGAGGCATTTGGACAATGCCCTTAGTAACATGCTTTAACTTTTGGTCAGCCTTGAAGGGGTCAGGCAGCTGGACTAGGTGATTGTTGTGGGTCCCTTCCAACTGAAAATATTCTATTCTGTTCTAACATTTTAGAAATTAGAGGCATGCAAGGCCTCTGTGTGGAAAATGAAAATACAGAGGCTTCTGAAGCTTACACTGTCTTCAGAATGGGGCCTTCTTACATATAGACTGCCATATTTAATTTTTAAACCTATTTCTCTAAGATTGCAGAACATATGTGGTTACCACATCTGTCTTCTCCTTCCAATAACTTTTCAAGCTGAGGACTTGCTTCATCAGCATGTTACAGAGGCAGAAAAGTGTCTGCTGTGCAGAATTTTATGACTTTTATAAAGCTCATTTGTTGATTATTTAAGAAAAAAAAAAAGTGACCCAGATTAGCAGGGCTGCAGAGGAAGGGCTGCAGAGTAAGCCCAACAGGTAGCTGTTGTGTTTGGAGTGCCGGCTGGATACTCCTTGCACAGGGTGCTCACTTCATGCAGGGCTCAGAAGTAGCTTTGGTATTGAGTGGTGTCTCTCTCCCAGCTGGGGCAGCTGATGAGTTTTGCAGAAAGCCTGGGAAAGAAGGGTGGGAAGGTGATGGGAGGGTATTTGGTTTGTAGAGGAAGGAAGAAGAGAAGGCACAAGGTCTTGAGACTGGAAGGCTGAAGCTATTATCACAAGGTTCTCATGTAATTTTAGAAATAATGACAATATGTAGGCACAATATACAGTGGTAATGCTGTAGTACTTGTTCTGTACACATAATGACTCAGAAGGAGAGGGATTATCCAGGACTTGATGACATCACTTAAAAGAGCACGAGATCATTGCCTCTCCACCCTCATTCTCTACCTTTTCACATCCCATAGCAGCAGTTCCGTCTGTTGTATAGCAGAAGTGTTTAATTATGTGGTTAGTGTTATACATAGAAATGAAATGAATCATTTAAAGATTCACACAGCTTTATATATAGTTGCAACTTTAAAAGTTCCCAGGAGAAATAACAGGTAGTTTTAAGACATGCATAAAGAGTTTTATGTATTTGTCTACACTTTTATAAGAGAAGGACATGACTTCAGGAATGTAGATACCAGGTCTGCCGAAGACTGCTTTAGCCACAGATAGAGACTGAAGAGTGCCATGGAGAAATACCGGTGCTTTATACATTTCCATGTGTATTTGTTTTCAACCACCATTGGAGAAAGGATGTTGTATGTTGTGATAGATGGACCTTTGGTATAATGTGTTGTGACTGGCCTTACCTTTAAAAAAACCTCACTATTGATTGTTTTTAAAATCTAAAAAAAATTCTACTTGTTGCTTCTGCATTGAAACAACTGTATCATATTGTCTGACATTTTCATATAGCCACAAAACATACCTTGAGAAAAAAAATCATTTTAATAACTTCAGTCTATATTATAATTTAGTATAATTTATTTTCTGCTACCTTAACCTGTAGGTACTGTTTCCTCTAACAGTACTACCATAGTCTTGGGATTTTTTTTTTTTTAATTATTTTAGTGCCTTTTTAAATCTTCCCAAGAAATGTGAAATTTGGAAGATCAGCATGTACTCATTATCTTAGCTGATAATACATCTCTGTGAATAATGTGGATAATAGATGATCTGGGCAGCAAAATCTCCCAAGAATGTATTTGCATAAAGACAGACAGTAGGAATGTCTTATTTAGGCTTTAACAAAGACTTGTCATATATTTATGAAAATAAGACATTAGCATTTCTGCAGTAGTTGTCATTTACACCATGCTAATGTCATACTTGAGCCTGTTAGCTAAAACCTGTTAACAGAATATCTGTGATCCTTGTTGGAGGAAAGTCTGCTAAATATATAAAAGCCAAGTAGTAGATTTGTTCTATTAGCTCTAGCAATAACCCGTGCAAGTGATTATCACAGGTTTCAAATAATAAATGTGCTACAATAAGCATGGTGTGTGTGAGTACTGCTTTAGAAAACATTGATTTATACTGATTTTTAGTGGTATTTATTTGTTATATTAAGAAATTATTTAAGCTGCAAATTATTTAAATTTTTTCACCATGTTTCCTACACATTAATCTCACTTTTTTTGTCTCAAGCAAATGCAACCTTTACATGTATTTTCCTTATATATCTTTGCCTTGTTAATTTAATGTTGTCTTCTTTTTATTACCAACACTTTGTTTTTGGAAGCTGTTATGTTATTTGCACTCGTTGTTTATGGAAGTCTTGCCCCCCCAAATCTGTAGCCTAAGAAATTAGTGAGGATATATGTATCTAATCATTTCACTTTATAACTTTGTATATTTTTTGTGATCTTTTCTAAAGCTCTGACCTTAATATTTTCTTAAGGTAGCACAACTGAGAGCAGTTGTTAAGCTGTCTAGAGGCAGAAAAATAAATCCAATGTAATGTTTAACTAGTAGTTTCTATTTTGGGGATTTTCATTCCATTGTTAGAGTTTGCATGCAGCATCAACGTTTTATTTACTTGGGATCGGAGAAGTATTTTATTTTTTTCAAACAGTGCATTTGATACTTAAGGACTTAAGAAAAGTTACAGTAAAATGTTCATTCTGTTTTCAGAACAAGTTCATAGGCACTTGGATCAGCATGAGGTGAGATACTTGCAGTTTGCTTTCCGTTGGATGAATAACTTGCTGATGAGAGAAGTCCCTTTGCGGTGTACCATCAGGTTATGGGACACATACCAAGTAAGTACTTTTTAAAACCTCCATAACTCTGGTAGTGTGTTTAGGACATGCCAGTATGTTTTTGTGTGGTTTTTTTCTTGAACCTTTTGTTATAGTGCTGTCAGAGAATTATCATACTAAGAGAAAAACCCTTCAGTGATCATTACCACTCAGAAACATTTAATGTCTTCAGTCTTCTTGCCCTTCAAAACCAAGCACTTGATGTCATGATAATTTATAGTACTATAATGAACACTCACTCAAAGCATGGGCTAATGTCAATACTCTCTTCTGTCTCTTCAGAGAAGCAAAACACTGAATTGTGCTTAATTGATGCCCTCCATTGATTCTGAATTCCAGGCTTCTTACTGCCCGTCTGCTTAACCACTCAATCCAATACTAGCTTCCAGTCTCCAGTTCTTGATGCTCATCTATCTGTCATGTTTTCTGTCTTACTGTTTGTCCAGACAAAACTCCTTATGTTACTGACCTCTAGTTGAGGTCATTATTTTTCCTCAATAATTTCTTGCCTGACTGTCAGATGAAGGAATTGATATCAGAGAAAAATGGTTTACCTATTCTTAGTTCTGTTACTTGATGTTCCAGTAGCTTCTGGTTGCAATTTTTAGCTATCTATATAAACAATATACTCTTTATCTACTATCTTTGTTGTTGAAGATAATGAAGAAAAAAAAAAGGCAAAAAAATTATTTTAAATTCCATAAGAATTTTCAATTAAATCAATTTAGTAAAGACGGGAATAACTCATAATTTATGTCTTGTGAAGAGATGTAATGTCCTTAAATATGAGTGTCTTGACATCTGCTTGTTATGTAGCAATGTTTAGTTAGTTTCATACGCTGCCAGAATGTCCACTTACACCATCTAGCCAGACCTCTAATAGTGGGTTAAGAATTGCTTGCTATTGATTTAATGAGTCCAGTAAGTTGTTTCATTGAAGTGTGTTTTGTAGAACGGTATCCAAATCTCGTAAGAAAATGTTAAGAAATGAGGGATCTATCAGTCCTACTGTTAATTGGTTCTAAGAGCTGGTATCCTTGCAGGTTTTATTTGGTTGTTCATCTTCAAGAAATTTCTGAATTGAATTTGGCTATTGCTTCCATTTGGGTTTCTTTTATGTCTTTTGTGTCATTGTAACATCTGTTATTCATTTTAATATCTGTTATTACTTGGCATTTTCTTCCAGTGGAAAATATTTATTCTTTATAAGATCTTTCTGATAAAATGAAAGATTGAGCTATTTAAATGTTTCACTGTAGCTAACTTCTCTCATTTAGAATAATTTTTGTTGCTATTGCTGCAGCATTTCTAACTCCTGGAATTTTTTTTTAACCATGCTAATTCTAGCGTTGTATTTGGTACTTGATGATTAGTCTCATCAATGTGCTGAAATCATTAAAAGCTCTTCCTTAATCCAGCTAACCACCCACATGTGTCCAAGGCCAAAACTTTACTTTAAGCTCATCTGGGAGCTATGATTCTACAACAATGTTGAGAAATTTCTTTTTAAAACCAAGTGTGTGGTTATTTCTCAAACTAACTGTTGCCATTCTGAAAGGACAGCATTTCTCATTGCTAGTCCGTAGGCACCTGTCAGGTTACATTTCAATGGGATCCTTATCCATAATAAGTGGTTCTGATTATTTAATTCCAATTTTGAGAAAATTCTGATGTATTACAGTAGTTCTCTATAGTATTTAAAAGCTTAATACTTATGTATTTACATGGGATTTCCAAGTGTATTTTTTAAGTGAAAGTTTCTTATACCTAAACACCTAAGTGGGATTGTTATACCTAAGTAGGATTATATTTGTATATTAAACATGCTTAAGGAGTAATTCTGTGTTTTGACTTGGCAGGTGCAGCAAATCTCTACAGTTTTCTAGGTTTTGTTATTTAGCAGACTGTTCCATGTGCACTGCTTGGTGAACAGTGTATTTAAAATCAGTAAGGGTATCCTAATGTAGATAGTCATCTATATTGCCAACCCTTTTTTGAAACAACCTCAAGCAATTCCACAAGTTGCTTCAGCTTTGCTTATACCAAATTTATTATCAGCCTATAATATGGATCTTATCAACCTTATAATCATAGGATAGTTTTGGCTTGGAAGGGACCTTTAAAGGTCATCTAGCCCAACCCGTTGCAATGAGCAGGGACATCTTCAATTAGACCAGGTTGCTCAGAGCCCCGTCCAACCTGATCTTGAAGGTTTACAGGGATGGGGCATCTACTACCTCTCTGGGCAACCTGGGCCAGTGTTTCATGACCCTCACTGTGAAACATTTCTTCCTTCTATCTAGTCTAAATCTGCCCTCTGTTATTTTAAAACCATTACCCCTTGTCGTATCACAACAGGCCCTGCTAAAAAGTCTGTCCCCATTTTTCTTATAAGGCCCCTTTAAGAACTGGAAGGTTGCAGTAAGGTCTCCCCGGAGCCTTCTCTTCTCCAGGATGAACAGCCCCAAATCTCTCAGCCTGCCCTCACAGGAGAGCTATTCCATCCCTCTGAGCATTTTGCTGACCCTCCTCTGGACCCTCTCCAACAGGTCCATGCCTTCCCTGTGCTGAGGGCTCCAGAGCCGTATGCAGGACTCCAGGTGGGGTCTCACCAGAGCGGAGCAGAGGGCCAGAGTCACATCCTTCCACCTTCTTTGGGTGCAGCCCAGGATATGGTTGACCTTCTGGGCTGCGAGTGCACATTGCTGGCTCATGTCCAGCTTTTCATCCACCAGTACCCCCAAGTCCTTCTCGGCAGGGCTGCTCTCAATCCCTTCATCTCGCAGCCTGTATTGATACTAGGAGTTGCCCTGATCCATAATATGGATAATAAATGCAGTGAACGTACAAGAGCCTGTAAAGTTTTTGCTAAAGTGTTAAGCAATAACATTATAGACTTTTACACAAGTAACTTGTCACTAAGCCATTCTGTTGCATATGATTTCGAACTTAATAATTTACAACTGTATCAGTAGTGCTGTTTTCCAAGTGGAAAACACTTTAAAGATGGAATTTATTCAGTCAGTTCTATATTATCATTCATATTTTTAACTGTAAAGCCTGCTATAGGCCAAAATGTCATTTAGAGATATATTGGTAAAGAAGTTTTTCAGAGTGTCTAGTTATGAATGGACCTGTGATGCTGGATATGAGAGAGACATGAAAAATTAGTAAAGGCAGAAATATAATAGGGGATCTTATTTTTGGAAGAAACTTAGCTTTCCAGATAGAGATGGAAGGACCAATCCTATTAATAATTGTTAAGGGCCTGGGTAGATGCTTAACTGCTTTTCTCATTGTACTCAGCGGCTGATGATGTGGTTATCAGGCTTGCTTTTGCTAACTTATGTATCCTAAAGCATGAAAGTAAGAAAACATGGGGATTCTCCTTAGATTTCCATACCTATGCCTTTTGCTATTTTACTGGCTACTCAGGATGTGCATGTACTGATTTACCCCCCACCCCAGATATTCTTAAATACTGTAAACGGAAATGCCTTTAACTGCAGCGTAAGTTCAGAGAAACGGGGAACTAATGTTGCAATGTAAGTTCAGCCACAGCATGGACTGTAGGCATCCCTATACAGCCAATGTGAGGGCTTTTGCTCAGTCTTTTCTACCTACCTTACGGCTCTCGGGGAGGGATGGGGCATTTTGCAAGGCACTGTTTACAGGCAGCTCTAGTCCCAGTGTGCGGTGTGGTTTGGGCACGGCATAGGAGGGCTGCCAGTGGAGGCTCAGGATGGGTGGGACAGTCAGATTTCTTCATGAGGAACAAATGGGAAGACGAGGTGGGACTGTCGAGTTCCTTCATGTCTGCACCAGGGGTGCGTTCTGGCTCCTCTATTTCCTGCAGAAATCCAGGGTGATGGTGTATGGCTTCCCTCGCCTCCCAAGGATTAGAGAACAGTGGTGTCTCTTGAAAGAGGGGATACTGTTGATGATGTTTTCACAGAAAGAAAGTGTTTTGTCTTCTTTCTCTTCCTCCTTTCCTCATCAAAGCCGAAAGAATTCCTTGTCTCGCTAAGCCGCATGTTTTCCGCTGTTTGCAGTGGGAGGATAAATATTGTGCTGTCTCCAGCTTAAATTCCAGATTGGTCATACTCAGAACAGGCCCCATTTTCTCATGAACTGCAACAGGGGGTTTTCAGGGGAGTAACAGCATCCTTATGTAGTCTGCTGTTACATATTTCTAGCACGATAGATAACTGTTGTTGTCTGGAGTTGTTAAAACCGCATTCTGTCTTGAAATTTGTTGCCATTCTTCCATTGACTTTGGTGAGAATAGGATTGGACCCTTAAATGATGTCCACCTCTCTCAGTCTGTATGGTAGCAAAGGTACTCTGGCTGGTGTCATATCTTCTGTCTAGTTTAGTTTAGGATTCATCAGTAATTTGTTATGCTTTGTGAAGTAAGTCGTTGAACATATAATCCTAAATACCGGTACTTGAGCTAGTTAAAGTTGAGGGGAGGAGAAATTTGGAAATGTTCCCCGATCCTCGCTTAAGTAAATACTCTGGTATTCTGTAACTGTATCTATGAAATCCACTAAAATATATCACTGTCTTCTGTAGCAGAACTTCATAAAGTAGAAAAATTAAAGACATTATGCATCTTGCTTAGAAAGGATATGTTGTGAGAACTTCTTAGCCATAAATATTTAGTTTGGTTTATTCTTTAACCTGAATTGCATTTTAGTGAGAGTGAATTATCCCACTTTTGCACTTGATTCAGGCTTTGCTATTTTTTTGTTGGGTTTTTTAAAAGATAAATGCTGTGAATACCTTGTAAATTCTTTCAAAATAGAAACTGCTTGTTAAGGTACACCCAAGACACACAAATTTTAAATCTGTAGAACTGATTAATGAATGTTCATAGACTTTGTCGAGTGTGAAAGATTCCACAAACCAAATAGTGTAACTCAAGACCCCTATTTTATCTTTTGATTATTTCTTGTTATTTTATCTTATATTTTGTCAACTTTTGTTGGCACAAAGGATTGGTAAAATGAGATAGCCATGATGCCTGAATTATTCAGGATATATAAGTATTAAACATATTTCTGTGGACTGCTGAAATGCAAGTTAGTTTTATATTTGTTCCTTGACAGAGGGGCCTTTTGACAGTAATTTAAAGATTGCTTTTTTTGTTTGAAAGTGGCTTTTGTTGACATCTAACTCTGACTTAAAAGATTCATAGAATCATAGAATAGTTTGGGTTAGAAGGAACCTTTGTCATCTTGTCCAACCCCTCTGCAATGAGCGGGGACATCTTCAGCTAGATCCCATTGCTCAGAGCCCCCTCCAACCTGACCTTGAAGGTTTCCAGGGATGGGACATCTACCACCTTCGTGGGCAACCTGGGCCAGTGTTTCACCACCCTCGTTGTGAAAAATGTCTGTCTTATATCTAGTCTAAATCTACCCTCTTTTAGATTCAACATATTTTATTAGAAATGGTGGGGATATCTCTATGTTCAGTGTCTGTGCTGTCCTATGTTAGATAAATGTTTTAAATGTTTACCATCAAAACCTCAGAAAGTGTCCTTGTTTCAGTTTAAGATATTTTATTGAAGTTTGCATCAAGTTTTTCTTTTGGTTTATTTCATTTCTTAAAATGTGTGTTGTCTTTGAGGCACTTTGAAGATCCACTGTGTTTATGTAGCTGCATACTTCTCTGCTGGGGTGGGGAGAAAGCAATGCCGTTGCAGTGATGGTTTCCATTCTAAACTCTTCATTCTTGACTAGATACCTGTATTGAATGTCAGTGGTTATGTACCAATACTTAGAGAAGAACAGTGTTTAGTTTTAGCTATCAGTATTTTTAAACTGCTTATATATTGAGTTTAAAACTACATTTGATTTCTGGGCAGTTTAGAGCTGGAAGGAAGTCTTTAACAATGCCATCAAATCATCTTGATACAAGATAACATGATGTTATACTGACTGCTGTTTTAAATAGAGTAAGAATTTTTGTTGGCATATAAGTACTTCATTTTATTTACTTTTCATATAGAATGAAGTGCATGTTTTTTTCATTACAGTGTTTTCTTTCTGATCTTAGATAAATTACCTTTTTGTGCTGTTTTTTATGCAGTGATTTCTCTGTGTAAGTAACTCTGTAGTGGTACGTAATTTGGAGAAGAGACACTGGCACAAGTTCCATAGCTAAAAACTTGCTCAGAAGAAAAAAAAAATAAAATAAAAATTGTAGCAGCTATGTATATTAGATATCAATTTTAAATACCTGGTGGTAAGTGCCGTGTGAGTGTTTAGGGTTCAAGTGTGCAACCTAGTATTTTCTCCTGCCAGGAAGCCTTTTTGGTTAGTACCACTTAGCTGACTGCTGTATTGCCAGCTCACCAGTAGGCTGACGTAGTTGAAATGGGTGACATGCTCGGACTCATTGGATGCACTGCAAAACAGGCAGGCGAGATAAGTACTGTTTACAGTGCCCTGGTGTCCTACCTTACAGCTTTATCTTAAGACTTAGCGTGGAAAATAAATGCAAATTAAAGCATATAATCTTACCATGTAAAATGCAAAACAGTTTTGAAGATTTAGAAAAGGTATAGGAAAAAGCAAATAACACCGATAGAATTTGACAGTACTGGTGAGTTCAGTTTCTCTCCTGCTGCTGCAATAGATTTTTCTCCTAGTTCCTATTAGCCCCTGCTCCTTGGCAGTCTCTGTTAGTTTTCTTTAGATGAGCCCAGTGAGGGGGCTGATGAGTACCACAGCCAGTGCAAGGGAGAGAGGATGAGAGCGTAGAGCCGTGATTTGAACCCTCGTGTTAAATCAGAATGATTGCTTGTCCTTTTACAGCTTATTTGCAATCTTCTTCTAAGAAGATTTTCTTTCTTGGTAGATAGTCCATTTCTCAGGTTGCACCTGTTAGACAAACTTCAGTAGAGAGCACCCATTGCTGGTGGAACCTACTGGCTTGTGCCTCTCTTCCTGAAGTCCTGCAGGTGGGTCCACAAAAATGTATTTTTTCCTCCTTGAAATGTAATCTTTCTTCTTCATCTAGAAGACTGATGCTTCCTTTGCTTGAAATAAACATTATTTAATTTTTTTTTGAAAATGTAAGCGTGTCTTCATTAGACCAAGTATTATCACATGTACTTGACCAGCCGTTTATATCCTTTCCTTCTTCAAGGAGGGATGAAGTTTATTTTCCCTCTTTGACTTAGTATTCATTTTTATTGTCATGTATCTCATATTGGACCTCATATACTCTACTGACCAATATGGTAACAGGCATATTTGTTGGTATCATTTACGTAGCTCATTACTAGCTTTTGATCAAGGGGATTTTGTTTAAAAGTAGACATCTAATGTTGTATTTTAATAAACAGCATTGGTATGGTTTTCCAGAAGTGCCGAGGACCCAAAACTCATGGAAAAAAATAAGCTCATGAAAAACTGCAGAAGCACAGGTTTTTTCTTTATCCAAATGGAAAAGTAGATGTCTAACTCTAGGGACATATTAAAATACAAGTTTGGTTACAGAAGTTGTAACACCACAACCTCCCTCCAGTACACAAAAAAACCCCAAACAGGATAGGAAAAAAAGAGGGGGGGGAAGGTGGGAAGGTTACATGTAATCATGGTATTTGTCTGTCCGTCAGTCATTGAAGTTTAAGAAATGTTCAAAAATGCAGCTATAGTTTTTTCCTGTGTCTCATAGACTCAATCAGACATTTAGATTCCATGAACGTGGGAATGATTTAAGTTTGGTTTTTAGTAGTTGTCTTGTGATTAGTATTTATTAAAAAAAAAAATAAAATCAGTTAAACTTGAAACAGGAGTGCATTTCTCAACAGACACCTGAGAACCTATACAAGAAAGACATTATTACTACTGTGGTCTCAATTAAAGCCTTAAGCCACCCGAGATAAGAGCCTCAAAATACATCTACTGAAAGCAGATTTTATTTTTCATGATCAGGAATATTTTTCTTTTTATGGAGTTCTAACATCTGTTTTCCATATTGAGTTCATGATATTAAGTAGTTGTTGTCATCCTTTTCTTCAGCGGGAGCATAAAACCTCTCGCTGTCCCAGTGGTCTGGTTTTTTTTCTTTTTTTTATAGAAAGCACAGTTTTGTACATAAAGATCCTTGAACCAGGTTGGGTTAATTGGACAGCAACAAACATTTAGAGTGAGAGCAAAAGAGTGAGGAAGGTACAGTTTGATGTACCTTCCCATCTTCTACTATTCAGAAGCTTTATTATATCTGTTATACATTTCTTAAAAAAATCGCCATTGAGTATAAATATGTATGTAATTGTTTTAATTGTTTTAAAATATACTGTTGGCCCCTCACTACAAGAAGGACGCTGAGGTGCTGGACCGTGTCCAGAGAAGGGCAACGAAGCTGGTGAGGGGTCTGGAGCACAAGTCTTATGAGGAGCGGCTGAGGGGACTGGGGTTGTTCAGCCTGGAGAAGAGGAGGCTGAGGGGAGACCTTATCGCTCTCGACAACTACCTGAAAGGGGGTTGTGGCGACGAGGGTGTTGGCCTCTTTGCTCCCAAGTAACTAGTGATAGGACAAGAGGAAATGGCCTCAAGTTGCGCCAGGGGCGGTTTAGATTGGATATTAGGAAAAATTTCTTCACTGAGAGGGTGGTCAGGCATTGGAACAGGCTGCCCAGGGAGGTGGTGGAGTCGCCATCTCTGGAAGTGGTCAAGAAACGTGTGGATGTGGCGCTTCAGGACATGGTTTAGGGGACATGGTGGCGCTGGATTAATGGTTGGACTTGATGATCTTGAAGGACCTTTTGAACCTAGTGATTCTGTGATTCTGTGTTTAAAGCATCCTGTGGCAGTGACTTTTTGCGGTTTCTTTATGCAGTGTGAAAGAAATTCTCCTCCTTTGATTTAACAAAAGATTTTTTTGAATTCACTTCCACTTATTTCTTGGATTATGAGAAATTGTGTCAAATCATTCTTTATTCACTTTTTCCCCATCACTTGTTTCAGAACTGTTTTCTGTCTCTCTATGCAATCACTTCTTTTCCAAGCTGAAAATATTTGCACTTATAGAAGCCATTTCATGCACTTCTTGTACTTATCTTTCTTTTCTGTAGTCTTGATAGTATTACTATAAATTTTCTGTCATATACTAAATGGAAACTTTTTCAATAGATGAGTACACAATAGATTCATAGAGTGAGATGAAGTTGTTTTCTATTTCTTTCTTTATTTTTGTATTTATAATTTTTCTTGTCTTTTCTCCTGTTGAAGTGCTTTCAGGTAACTGTTCGTAGTTAGTCCAGCTTGTCTGTCATCTTATTTAATGTCAAGGACAACATCAGGTATGTATGCTTTGCAGTCTTTTTCCCTCTCCATATGAATTTCACTTGCTATTTTATTTTTCAGTGACATGACAGCTCTCTGCAACGTCTTGCAGCCAGCTTTCTTTTTTAACTAGTAAAAGCTATCCTGAATAATTTTGCATCCCTACCAAACTATTCTTTTTCAAGACCGCTTAGTAATTTAGTAAGCAACACAGATACTATTCTGTTACCTTTTCGTCCTTTTAATTCATGAACACTTTCTCTCTTATTCAACAACTTCATTTTAGAGTCTTGCTTAGTAACCTTGTTAAAGGTGTTTGGACATCTGAATATTTAATATCCAATTACTAACACATGGATAGGATCATGCCTTTAAGACTTCTAGGCATTTGTCAATTTGATTGTAACTGGCCAGTGGGTTAAATGTTTCTGGACTAGGGGAGACAGACGTAGTGGGATATAACCTTTCCTGCCCAGGCATAAAATGTTAATGTGAAATTTTAATTTACTTAGGAAATAAAGGTAAAAATAGTGTGTGACTTGGTAGTGGCTCTTCTTGCCCACTTTTCATATCCTGTCAGAGAAACCAGCTCCTTGGATTCAAAAGCATCAGCAGCTTCTGGAGCCTGTACTCAGATCATGCCTCTCCCTTTGATTCTGCTACCTCTTGTTTTCTCTTGGGGATTTTGTTTTAGCTTCCTACCTGAGAGCTGGAATTCACCATCCTGATGTCTACTGAACACAGCCTTGATCTCACCCACTTTCACTATAATTCAAGAACATCTTTTCACATTGTTTTCTTTAAAAGTAAAACAAAAAGTATGATATAAATGAAATTTAGTTCTTGGACACTATAGGGAGATGTGAACACATGAGAGAAGGACTTTCACTTGCAAGACTGGCAATGTAAACATGTTCCTGTTTAAAGAAAATATCCTTATTCTAACTCTGCATTTCTTTGGAAGTTTCTAGATCCTTTTTTGTTCAGCAAGTCAGTATTTTCCCTTATGTCAGTAGACTCCTAGTACATAAAGCTTCCCTTCAACTTGAGCAATTGTAAAGGTTTTATACTTTTCGCATCTTTGTCAGGCAACTGACTGTCATCACCTTCTACCACATGGATAGTTACCTTCTGGAATAACTTAGTTGCCAAGGCAACCTCCCATTGGCAAGACTTGTGCTCATTAGGACTTTATTGTGGCAGGCTATTATATTTCAGTGGTATAGCACTGAAATCAGTGACCTCTTACTGTTTATCTTGTGCTAACTGCAATCTGAAATAAAGTAAAACTCAAAGAAGAGAAATTAAGAATGTTAGTAAAAAAAAGAACTGGGCTGCTTTATCTTGAACCGTATATATACCTTTATTTACAGTCTTTAACGTGCATAAGGATTATGTGAACAATGGAGAAAAAACAAGTTTCTTAAACAATAATGCAGCTTTTCAATGTGACCTTAATATGTACTCATTCACAGTTATATAAGCTCTAGCTTTTCTCCTAGAAAAGAAAGCCAGAAGCTATTTGTAGAATTATAATGATGTGTGTATACGATTGGTACTCTTTTATTGATCATCCAGGTCTAGTTTGCTAGTTGTTCCTATTTATTTTGCAGTTTCTTACTGAGAGACAGGGTTCCCAAATTCCCAGTGAAAGCAGGCTAAGTGGGTCCCAATTTTGACCTGGACCACAGTCTTGCACAAAGCGTTATGCACATTCAGATCCCAAACTGTGATCTGCAGTTATATATCTTCACCTTCCCCCATCCTGTCTTGTATGTTTTGCCTCGACAAGGATTTAAAAAAAAGAAGTTAACTTACTTCCTCCATTAAATAAAATCAGCTTTATACCTTTACATGTCCTAATGGGGATCTTAGTCATATCACTTAATACATCTCTCTACTTAGCTCTGTCTTTATTTTCACATTCTGTCTTGGCCTTGCAGGAAGAATCAATCTTGGTGCCTTACCTCTGATTGAATTCTGTGGTATAGCAGAGCAGGTTGGGGACCATGAGATGCGTATCAGGTTACTTCTTGGGAGTCAATGCCTGTACAGCGATGTTTACCTGAACTCTGAGAAGTATGCGCTTACACTAGCAATTATAAAACTGACGGTAGCTGCCACTATGAGATGCTTAAATATGAGTCCCCATAAAAATTGAAGATATCATCTAGCACAAATGTATGCCTTAGAATTGGTTTGCATATTGCTCGCCAGTACATGGGAATTTCTGTGTTTAGAGGTCTGTCAGATGTGGAACTTCGAGGATCCTAGTCTCTGGCCTTCCCACCTGTGGGCTTACAGTGAACAGTGGAGTTGGGCTTCAATTTGAGATATAAATGCAAAAATATAGGTGTCTTACTGTAAGTTTGTGTGTGTTTTGCTTCCATGATAGCTGATGGAGACCAAGTGAATAAAGTCAGAGCCTAGAAAGAGATTAGTAATGGCTTAGAGTCTGTTGAATCCCTTTTTAGGTTGCATTGAACATACTGATGATATCTTCATTACCTGTGTAGCTTAAGTACACAGCACGCTTGTAGACACTTAAGTTTGGAAATCTTAATCTCAAAATGGAAGCTCTCTGAGTTTCTGCAAAAAGTGAGTTAAAAGTCCTTTCAAAATATTCAAAAGGTTTTTTTTTATCATGTGATATTCTGGGCCACTAGATTAACTGTTCTTAATGTAAGTAAGTGTGGATTGCAAATATGTTTGTGTATTGCCAATTTTTGACATTTTTCTGTGGTAGCTTTCATTAACATCAAGGAGGATTGCATGTGAAAAATAAAAGAAGGAAAAAGATGTGCATCCATGCTGTTTTATGAGGAAGGTATTTAGGCATGCAAAAATCAAAACTGAGTGACACACGTAGGAATGCCTGTAGGTTTTTCTAGGTCAAAGTTCTTAAGGCAGCTTCCAGTACTATTGAAATAGATGGTAGTTTTTCTGTGGCTAAATGGAAGTTGATTGTGAATGTGGAGAAGATGAGATAAAGTACTTTCCCTTATGCTTAACAAAAAGAATGTGAGTAATCTCATTGACTTGAATTGAACAACTCATGAATTAAGTTAATTAAGCATGTACTGTAAAGTGCTTTATTGATCAGGATCTTGATGCATGACTGTATAGGATGATAACAGAATGTTAGATACAGTCTAGAAAATAGTTTGTTTTGCTTATTCACGACTTTGTAGTCAGTGTTTCTAGAACAAGGCTTTATTAAAATTAATATTGTTCTTAAAGATCAAAGTCTGAAAGAGAATCATGCTGCTATACAAGAAGAGAGAAAAGAAAATTGCCTATCTCACATCCATATGCTCTTTTATCTTGTGTGTGTTTTAGATTCTTAGATTCTGTACACATCAGACTTTGATAAAACTTTTCTGTAATTTCAAAGGTAGTTTTGAAATTAGTATCTCTAGTCCCCATGTATTCCCTTAGTCTCTGAATTATGTTTATATTAGTAAAAGTTCTCAGCAGTGTCCAGTGACATGACAAGAGGTAATGGGCATAAATTGAAACACATGGAATTCTCTCAGAACACAAGAAAACACTTTTGTCCTGTGAAGGTCATAAAAAACCTGTTATTTTCATAGTTTGAGTCACACAGATTCACATAAACCAGATGCTTAAAATAAGTAATATCAGTGCTTCCGAAAAGTAGATCATTCTCTACATATAGTATTGTTAAATGTTATAACCTGGTTTAGTTCAGTTATTCCTGGTTTATTTCAATGAAGTTGTTCCAGTGTCTGTGTAACATACCGTTTATTAGCAGCTATTAAATTTCATTTTGTAACTGCCAGTACAGCAATCTAAAACTAGTATGTGAAAGTCGAGGAGACTTCTTAACTTCAGCTATATACAATGAAAATTCTGCATGCCACATGATGGCTGTAGTGTCAGATAAGCCTGAGTTTGTCTTCAGGGCATTTGTCCATGACAAACTGGTTGGCTGTTGATGAAAAGTACCTTTGGTGAATGAAAGAAGCACAGATCCAAGCTGTTGAGTGCCATCAGCTGCGTGGTTTTTGCAACCACGTGGATTTTACTTAGAGTAAGAAGAGTAGGAGAATAAGCTTCCTTCATTATTTTAAAAATAGATTATTATTATTATTATTATTATTATTATTATTAGATCTTAAACACTTTGGAAAAAAAATTCAAAGCCATTGCAAGCATCATTTTATGCGTTACAGCAAAAGAATTGCCATTGTCTTTGCAGGGTGTTCAGTTAAAATTGAACCAGTGTAAGTTATGCTTGTACCTTTCACTTTTTCTGCCTTTAGGTACTATTTAAAAAAGAAAAAAAAGAAACAAGGGAAATACTCTATTACAAGCATTCTTATCTGAAATGTCTTTGAGCTTCCTGATTCGGGGTTTTCTTCTCATATCCCTAATGCTCTTTAAACAAGAGAGTTAGTGGAAACAATACTATTGTATTCTGTTTGTGCTTGTGTTTTTGTCAAGGATGCAGGCAGCCTCCTGTGTAGGCTGTGAGCAGCGATGCGGAGTCAGTGTGTAATTCACAATTCCCAGGGGAAGGAGCCGGAGCACAATAGGAACTTTGCAGGGCACCCCTGCAACACAGGCTAGAGCTGCTGCTTCTTCCCACAGAGCCCTTACTTGCTCAGCTTCACTTACGTGTCTTAAGAGACTACCCTACAAGTTCAAGTTGTTTAGTTTAGTATTTTAAAACCGGAATCTAATTAGTTCTCTTTTCTCAAGCTCCTGTTGTTAGTTACGCTGGTTATTGATGTTCATTGAAGTAAGCACTAACATCTAAACCATGAGTGCCATTTGATTTTTTTCCTTTTGTTTCTGTTGTCTTCTTGTTGAAACCTGAACAAATGTGAAATAATCCTAACACGTGGTACAGTTCTCTGATTCCTTGTTTCAAATTTATTAAAGCATCCATAGCTAACACATAGTTGATATAGATTACCTTAATGTGAGAATGTGTGATGTTTCCAACTTTGAATATTAAAAATTTAAAATCACATGAGAATTGTTTGTAGTAGATGTAAGATTAACATTTGAATAAAAAGCAAGCATTTTGTTACTTCTGCAAATGAACAACAAAATTGGAAATAATACTAAATATATGGTTTATATTATTGTGCATAATAAATTTCTGAATAGCAGAACTCCATCCAGGTAAGAAAGAAAATAAATTACCATAAAACAGACTTGAAATTCAGAATTCTACAGTTGATACCACTTTCAAAGTAGAGCAGCCTCACTACCATATGTAAAATAATTAGTACATATTTATGACAAAATTCATTTAGGTACTGCAGAACATTCTACTGCACTGAAGATTAGTAGGTTGAAGTGATTAACCTGATTTACATGGAAGCAGACTACTTTAGTGACAAAGCTTTTAAGCAGCCTGCACAGAAAATCTATTAAGCTTTCAAAAATTTTTGAACTCTTTTCCACTGTACAGAGTACCTAAATTCAAACACAACCTTCTGGGGGAAAGGACGGACAAACTAGTATTCAACAAATCCAGTAAAATCCAGTAAAAATAGCTTTTTTTTATAGTAGCAGAGCTACTTGTAGAGAGATTATGAAGTCAGTATAATTACTGTTTGTTTCTGGAACGCACAACATCATTTGAACTACATGAAATATTAAGAACCTTATCTTCTTTTGTCTCTCCAGTGCTTTCCCTGATCACTACTTCTTTAATATTTTGGCCTTTCTTGTTTTCCTGATACATGACAGTCTTGTGCTTTGCTCTGCCGCTTGCATTGCCCCTGACTGTCTATTTTGAGAGCTACTCTGCCCTTTCTTCCAGTCTCACAGGGGTTCTTGATCCTTTTTTACTTTTCCTTTTCCATCCTATCCATGGGTGATCTGAGGCTTTCCTATACCTTCACTGTCAGCTTATGCTGATGATTTGTGTATCTACTTTTTCTTCTGACCTGGCTCCCTTCGTTAAGATGTGTATTTCAGACCATCTGTATGACAGTTCTCCCTGGATAGCTGATGACAATTACTGATACCGAGAATTCTTCTTTTTCCTCCTGAAGGCTCTTGGCTCTCTTATTTTGTAACTTTTTGTAGTCGATCCTGCATAGGACTTCTTTGTTTAATATATCTTTCTCTTACATTTTCCAGACTATCTGTACTCTGCTTTCCCCTCACAGAATTTCAAAAAGCCTAATTCTTATTCTTGTTTTGAACTTTTTGTCTAATATGAATAATATGAATCTATTTAAATCAGATGGAATATGTAATTTGCTTCTTCTGTCATTACTCAGATCTTCCATCATTCAGTTCCTACATTTTCTTGCCTTTTTTCTCTGTAAGTATTCTTGTGGTTATCCCAATTTAGTTTTTTTTCTCCCAGCAGTAGTTCAGGAATTACTGATCAAAAAACTCCAACTATTTCAAAGTGTATATAAATCTGTACTGAATTTTGGCTGTTCTGTGTTTAATTGGAATTAACATTTTTGTACTATGAAACTGAAATAATGCTACCTATGCTGCAGTAAGTTAATTTAATTTCAGCCATCCTCTGGACTGTCTTTAGTAAGCGTTATTCCACTAAATCTTTGCTGCCTTTGCCTGTTAAGATTCATTTCAAAACAACAGAAAAATTCAGCATAGCAATCTTCTGTTTGGTACTGGTTCAGAAAGTAAGGTGTTCTTCTGATTATTCAGAACTCTGAACAGAGTATAGAACATGCACTAGAAAGTACAGTTTGTGAAATATTATGTTGCTGTAGTGGTTATTCTGATGAAGTATGCCAATCAGTTATTACTAATACTACCTGCACATTTTAAATTAATGAATTAATTTGATACTACTATATCTTGATTTTTTTTTTTTTTTTTAAATTTTGTCTAGTCTATTCACCTATTTGAATAGATAAGCCTATGAAAGAACACTCACTTCTACATTCAACATTTTTGGCTACACCCTAATCCATTTTCACTGTGTGTTTAATAAAGCAGTTATCAAAGTTGTACACAGGAGTCAGTGGGTAAGATTCATTCTTGGGTAACTCACTTGTCTTCAACGATGTTCCATAGGGTAGTAGCATCTTTCAGTGAAACTAAAAATCAAAACAAATCTCTCTGAAGCACTCACTCAAGACTGAGTATCATGTCTGAATCACAACTTGAGCATCATTACTGTGCTGTGATACTGTCATGATTTTGTAAAGAAGGAAAGGGTTTACAAATAAAATGGAAATAGCTTTTCATTTTGACTCATTTTCCCATGTTGTGGGAAATATCTTTCAGAGACAGTGACTCCACATCTGCTGTTGCAGTTTTTGAAAGCCATGACTGTAGTGGCAATTAAAGAAAAATAAATTTCAATTCAAGCTGGAGGTACATGGATTAAATGTTGGAACTGTATCTTTCCATGGTAGAGAGGGAAAAATAGGGCTTTGTATCTATTAAAACAGTTTATTGTAAGAAAGAATAGTGTTTTTCATATAGCTTTCTCAGTTCGTATTAACCATGATGTTTGAGAAATACTGAGTTTAGAGTTCATGCAGTCAGACAGAGGTTGGATTGTGTGTTGCCAATGGCACAAGTTTGTCATTTATGTATGCTGACAGAGTTGCCAAAAATGCTTTTGGGAACTTTATTTGAAGGTAGCTTATGAAATGAGTTAAGAAAGTCATACTTCTTTTTTTTAAGTGCCGCTGGTTGAACACTCCAAAACTGGTAATTTGTGAAGTTGCACAATACCGTTTTCTCCAACATTGACAGTGTGCTATATGCTGAATTTAGCTGCTGTTATTTGAATGGTAGAATATTATTACACTAAGGATACTTCAGCCCACTTTAGAAGAGTATTAAAGTATACTTGTTGATTAGTAAGATTTCTTACAATTCCAGTTGCAGGGATTCACAATGCTATAATTTCATCCTGGCTAACTTTTATTTTACCAGTGTCTTAATCAGCACTGACAAATTCACCAACCTTTCTATCCTTGTTTTCAAGTCCTCTAATTGCTGCCTTCATCTTTCTCTTTCTTCCCCCCTTCCTCCCAACTTGAAATTAAAGATGTTTTCTCTTTCTAGAATCATTAAGCTGTTGTTTAAAAGACACATTTTTTATAGCCATGGAAATGAGAACTTCCAACTTTTTTGAACAATCTTGCGTTAGTAGGCATGCTGCTAGTTCTGCAGCTTTGTACTTGTAGGTGCTTATAGGCAGTATCCCTGCAGTCATGTGAGGTGACCTTGAATGTATAAATTAGCACGTGCTGCTCATGAATTCTTCAATTCCTATTTTGATACGCTGACACCTTTCAGGTTGCTTGGATTGTGTGTTTGTTAGGTACTTTTTTCCAAATTCTTTCCTTGAGAAGCAAGATTTAGATGCGAGTCTGCATATACATGCAGCAAATGCAAGTTTGCATTTTGGTTTGGAATAGTAAGTGCCATTCAAAAGCAAATTCCCCTTTTGTCCTCACTTGCCTTCTATTGGATTGGTTCATGGAATATTTTTGGTGATAATTCCTTTCTGAGGAAATTTAACAGTAACCTCTTTTCAGCTACGCTCCAAAGAGACTCCAACATGTGATGTCCCCTAACACGGACATACATGTCTCAAGGTAATGATTTGGACAGCTTTGAGCTCAAAGTGAATGGTGAGAACATTGCATTTGAGGGCTCAAGGCTAAATCTAGTTGGAAGTAAAATCCAAGACTAAATTGAGTGTGAAGTAAGACGCAAATTCAGACTGCATTTATTGTTTAAATGCAGTAGCATCCACTAAGAAAGTTGCAGTACCTGTATTTCTAAGGATGGCGTATGTTGTTGAAACGGATTGATTGTGTTAATCTAATCAAACTGTCAAAGCAATCCTTCTTACAACATTCTTCTTCATAAACCCATTAAGCATTTGAATTTGTAAGCCTTTTATGCCTTTTCCTCAGCAGAAAGTAAGCATGGATCACAGTCAAAGCGAAAAGGATTTATAAATGAGGATATTCAGAAAGATTTAAATGGTAAGCTGGTATGTATCTGAGAGAAATGAACACCAAAACGCATATCGTGTCAGTTGCTCATCAACAATAATTAAAATATAGTTCATAAACTTATAGCTGATACTTTAAAAAGAACTAAGGTATGTATTTTGTAGACTTCTCAGTATAACATTTCAACCAAAGTTACTTTTGTTTTTGAGCACACGTGATTAGCATTGATTCATACAAAGTCCACATTATCTTCCTGTGTGATGATCTTTCAGCCTGCAGATTAAGTTGTATTTAAAAACAGAGATTCATTATAAGAGGTTCATTTCTAATTTTGCTGTGAGGATTTCTTTTTTTTCCTATCGACTAAAATTGAGGGGGTTTTTTTGTTGTGTGGTGTTTTTTTTTTTTAATGCAGGAGTTTGGCAAGAATTCCAGAACACTTGGTTATCATCTGGAAGTAACTAGAAAATAACAGCACCTATAGCATTGTTTGAGATAATTCAACTCAAAGATTAATTACAACAGAACTCTCTCTAGGTATTTGAAAATGTCTTTTAGCCTTGTTTCTCTGAAAGTCTGGTATCATCTTTTAGTGGATTTTTTTGGTATTAAAATTCTGTCAACTGTAATTAGCTTTATTTTTAATTAGTAAATCTATTTAAATTGGAAAAAAAGTTGTATTTTCTCAGCTGAACTGTAGATTTCAATGAAGGGAAAAAATAAGACATAAAAGAAGAATGCATGTCTAAGTGTCATTATATCCTAGCATGCTTTAGATATACTTAGATACTTAAGCTGTATTTGTCATTACTTTCTGTTGAATTACATTACTTCAGAGACAGTGAGCACACAGGAAACATTGATAGTTGCGGTAATTTGTTATTAAAATGTGAAATTGGAGAGAAGTTGCACAGAAATATTACTGTTGGGGAGAAGATTACAGGGTTTTAAAAAGAATGCTGAACACATTTCAGGATAGTGTGCAGTTAAAATATCTTTGGTGAACTTTTTTTGTTATTAATATTGACATAATACAGTTGCTGAATAGTTATCAATTCAGAGAAGACAGTGCAAGTCCCTGAGAAGTATTAGTGGGAATATATTATTTGATATAACAGTATTTGTCCTTTTTTCATTGTGAAAGAACTTACTCTGTTGATTATAAAAGTAAAAAAAGTAATTCAGTTACTTTCAAATGCACAGTAGATGAAATTGAAATAAAACATTTTCCTTTATTAAATATCTCAACAAAAGACTATTATCTGGTAGCATAACGAGTAGAAAGTTTTCAAATTAAAATAAAATTTTTAAGCTGGTGAACAGAGAGCACTGCAGACATCTGTGTATTTTTCCTGTATGTGCTATCTGTATTTACATTACATAAATGTTATATACTTAGCTTTGAACATGTCATTATTTAGTATCTTCTCAAGTAACCAGGATAAGAAAGCCTGCAGCTGATAAAAGCTCATTCAGGATAAGCATAGAAGTGAAATTATGAACCAAGAAAAGCAGAAAGACCGTCTGAGAAACTCACAGTGATAAAATTGCCCTTGAAATTCCCATCCATGTAAGTGTACATTGACACGGAAAGATTTGGAGAGAAAAAGGAAATTATATTTTTGTACATAATCATTAACCATGAACTGTGTGTTGCCACTTAGGAACAGGAACTTGAGGTCATAATACTTGTATGAAAATGTTAGAATGGAGAATAAGAGAGCACCTAATTTTGCCATTATATATCGATCCATGGTGTTCCTATGGAAAGGGGTTGAGGTTGGAGGAAGTCAAGAGTGAGTAAAAATGAAGAATTGCTTCTTCTGAGGACTCCTTAGCCTGGGAAAAAAAGCTTGAGAGGGGAATATAGCACAGGTGTACAAAATATGCATGATACAAGGAGAAGCTTAGTCACATTTAAAAACCAGTGTCAGGTTCAAACCTGAGAAAATGCTTCTTCCCACAGCACACAGTTTAATTGTAGAATTAAATTAGGACTCTATGCGTCCTGAATTTTACAAGGATCCAAAAAGTGACTGAGCAAACTTGTGAGATAAAAATCTGTCATTCGGTGTTAAAACAGTTTCCAACACCTGGCTCAAGAAATCCCTGTGCCAAGATGCTGGAGGATGGGAAAAAAATACCTAAAGCTTACACTTCCTTGACTTTTCCCTTACTGCTGGCCACTGTCAAAGACACGGTATTCAGCCCAGAGATACTTCGAGAGTAGCTGTACTGGGACACTGAAGCTATGTTGATAACTTGTGGATACTTTCCACATAATAAAAGATGTTTAGCTACAGTTTTCCAAACTAACTGGACACTTGTATATTTTCTCAGATGTATCATATAGGAGTTCCATAGTTTGTCCTAAAGAACACAAGGATAACTCTAGAAAGGTTGGAAGAAGATACTATTTTTAACAATTTTTTACAAACTCCATGTGGTAGAAGGATGTCTGTCTTCTGCAAAACACCATGTTTTTTCATACCCATATCATGGTTGGAATGTTTCATGTTAAATTTAGCATCTAAAATTATAGGAAGAAATGCAAAATGGACATGCACAATTAGGGAGCACTTTTTCCTTCACAGTATTTATTAATGTACAATATTGATAATGAAGGCTTTCTGCTGATTTATGTATTTAAATAGAAAAATGTAAAATGTTAATTTGCTAGATATTGATATCCATATTTTCAACATAAATCTTGTTTTGCTTTAAGAACACTACTCTGAAATGTGCTATCCTTTGTTTTTCAAATATATTTTTTTTCTACTCTTCCTTCCACATGCATTTTATTCCAGCACTTGGCAATGTAACCCAGTAGGGAAGCTTGCCTCTTCTTTCAGTCTGGTTCACCAGGTTGCTTGATCTGCTGACAAATAGATGAGCACCTTGTGACGTCTCAAGAGAAAAATAAATACGAACATTTTATGTAAAATCTAATTTGTATTATAAACAAGTTATGTCTTTGTTTTCCAGTTAAGCTAAGAAAGCCTTTAATTAGGTAAAAAATTATTCATCAAAACTGCATTTCTTTTAATGGGATTATGATGGGTAAACCTTTTCATGTGAACAAACTCTTACTCGAAGTACAGGATGGTTTCCTTTTGGTGTTAGTATTGCTCACAGAGACAATGTTGTGTTAACATGCTTTGATCCCTTAAGGAAATGGTTGTAAAAATCAAGGGACACTAAGGAAATTCTTTCATCTTGGAGTCATATAAAACCATTCTAAACTTGTTTTTCTTCCAGTTTGTTCCTTTATCCTAAGAACTAAATACCACATTATTAGGTTTTCCATCGTATTCCTAAGTCTAGGTCATTAACAAAAAATGCAAAGTCAGAGTAATGTTGCAGGTGCTTTTATTGTAGTAAATTTTAGTCTCCGCAAAGGACTTTTTAATGATGGATTTAACAATTACTTGTTTCACTATTAATGTAATGGATATCTGTTTTCTTTTAGATGTTTTTGAATTTATAGTTGTATAATTTAAGCTACTCTGTGTACTTTATCACCTTAGCTTTTTCCAGATTAATCAATTTGTTGCTATAAATGGTTTTTCCTAGTGTCATTTCCAAAAATTCTGCTAATATCAGTAGAAAAGTAGACTTTGTGGAGTTAAATTCTCTTTCCCACTGTAAGGGAAGATCAGGTTTGAGACCACCTGAGGAACATGAACATGCAAAAATCTATGGGACCTGACAAGATGCATCCCCAGAGTCCTGAGGGAATTTGCTGATATAGTTGCTAAGCCACTCTCCATGATATTTGAGAAATCCTGGCAGCCAGGTGAAGTCCCGGGAGACTGGAAAAGGGGGAACATTGCACCCATTTTTAAAAAGAGTAGCAAGGAGAACCCTGGGAATAACAGACCTGTCAGCCTCACCTCTGTGCCTGGGAAGATCACAGAGCAGATCGTCCTAGATGCTCTGCTAAGGTAGATGGAGGACAGGGAGGTGATTTGAGACAGCCAGCCTGGCTTCACCAAGGGTAAGTCCTACCTCGCCAACCTAGTGGCCTTCTATGGTGGAATGACCACATCAGCAGACAAGGGAAGAACTACCGATGTCATCTATCTGGACTTCTGTAAGGCCTTTGACATGGTCCCCCCCAACAACATCCTTCTCTCTAAATTGGAGACATAAGGATTTCATGGGTGGACAGTTTGGTGGTTGAGGAATTGGTTGGATGGTCACATCCAGAGGGCAGTGGTCAACGGCTCAATGTCCTGATGGAGATTGGTGATGAGTGGAGTCCAGCAGGGGTCCGTACTGGGACCAGTACTGTTTAATATCTTCATCAATTACATAGTAGGATCGAGGGCACCCTCAGCAAGTTTGCAGATGACACCAAGCTGAGTGGTGCGGTTGACACACCTGAGGGACAGAATGCCATCCAGAGAAGCTTGGACAAGCTCGAGGAATGGGCTTGTGTAAACCTCATGAGGTTCAACAAGGCCAAGTGCAGGGTCCTGTACGTGGGTGGGAGCAAGCCCTGCTGAGAAGGACTTTGGAGTACTGGTGGATGAAAAGCTAACAGGAGCCAGCAATTCATGCTCACAGCCCAGAAGGCCAGCTGTATCCTGGGCTGCATCCGAAGCAGCGTGGCCAGCAGGTCGAGGGAGGGATTCTGCCCCTCTGCTCTGCTCTGGTGAGACCCTACTGGGAGTGCTGCATCAGCTCTGGAGCCCTCAGCACAGGAAAGACATGGGCCTGTTGGAGCGGGTCCAGAGGAGGGCCACCAAAATGATCAGAGGGATGGAACCCCTCTCCTGTGAGGACAGGCTGAATGAGTTGGGGTTGTTCATCCTGGAGAAGAGGAGACTCCAGGGAGACCTTACTGCAGCCTTCCAGTACTTCAAGGGGGCTTGTAAGAAAGATGGGGACAGACTTTTAGCAGGGCCTGTTGCGATAAGATGACGGGTAATGGTTTTAAACTAAAAAAGGGCAGATCTCGACTAGATCTAAAGAAGAAATGTTTCACAATGAGGGTGGTGAAACACTGGCCCGGGTTGCCTAGAGATGTGGTAGGTGCCCCATCCCTGGAAACCTTCAAGGTCATGTTGGACGGGGCTCTGAGCCACCTGATCTAGTTGAAGATGTCGCTGCTCATTGCAGGGGTGTTGGACGAGATGACCTTCAAAGGTCCCTTTTAGCCCAAAGAGTCTATGATTCTAAATCTTCATAAAACGTTTTATTCACCGATGCAGTAAAATTTTGTTGTTCAGTTTGCCCTTATTCTGCTTCATTGGCATGAGGAATACAAATAAATGCTGATTCAGAAAACTTCATATTTAGAAAGAGTTCTTGGAAGTTGAGGTTGAGCACATGTGGAAGCATACTTCCTGAAGAAGTCTTTAGCAAAGCACATGGTGTTAACTACAAGCTTAATCTCATGCTTAATCCTGAAACTGATGCCCAGGAGTTCATTCATGTTGTGCAAAAACAGCATGTTAACAACCTTGAGAGGTCTTCAGCTCATCAGGCATGTGTCTTCTTGCAGTCTACCTTTGGCACAGCCTAGTTCTTTTGAGTAATGTTGTTTACTGAAACCATGTGTGAGCTATGAGTGCTTTCTTGTTCTCCTGTCAGTGAGGGGCTTGGACTTCTGTGGTATGTCAGCTGCCATTCATTTCTTTCCTTCTGCCCATGGCTGTGAAGAGGATCCTGTTCTAATTTAACTCTATTGTTTATTAGACATAATTAAGCTTAAGCAAGTCATAGGGAGCTGGGCAGAGCTGGGCAGTTCCATATTGTGCTGTTGTGAGAGGAGGCAGGGGATGGCTGTTTGGCCTCGTTAGATACAATTGTTTCTGGCCCCTTTCCACATGTGATGTGATTCAATTTTACTGCCTGCATATGCTAATAACTATTTGTTAGGATATAATTAGTATAATAGTCATGATAAATTGTTGTTGCTCGCCTGTACTTAAAGAAAAAAAAGCACCTCTTTACTGATTTCTATCGATGGTCTTCTCTCCCTTACATTGCTGAGAAAGGGTGTCACCAACACACTATATGCTAAAGTCTAGCGTTGCTGAAGATGTAATTTTAGCAATGTACTGTGACTGGAGAAGGTGCTTTGTAGGGCTTTATCCTGACTTTTGACCTTTTCACAAGCATGACTAAGAGGTGCAGGAGGCAATATTTAAAACATTCCTACTGGAAAAGTTCCTGTTTATATCACTGCACGATTGTAGATACTCAAGAAAATGTCATCAGTTGAGTCACTCATTAAGCTTTAATGTATCTCCAGTATCCTGAGATGTCAGTTCATGTTCTCAAAACAGTGTTCAGAAGCCCCATTCACTTGCCCCATCAATGCCTTATTCCTGTGAAGGGGCACAAAGGCTGTTCTCTGCTTCTCCAGGTAGGAGTAGATGCTGACAGATACTTCACAGCAGAGATACTTCCCTGTGTTCCAGTTTGCTCTAAAATGGACTGTAGAGTGTAGTGCACTACTGAAATAATCTGCTTCTGGTCAAATAACACAAAGGCATTTCACAGTCTACAGCACCATCCTTTCTCTCCATCCTTAATAGAACAGCACAGGAATTTAAATAAACTCGCATGCTAGGTAGATTTTTTTTTTAATGGATAAAAATTTTAACTGAGGGTGAAAAATCAGAATACCTTAGTGAATGTAAGGAAATAGAAGCATAAACATTTTGAGATTATGAAGTATATGACTTACAGAATGAATGGAATTGCAGCCTGGTGTTGATTTAAAAGAGAATGTCCTAAACAAGAATGAGTTTTCTTAGGATGGTTGCTGCATTTTGTTTGCCAAGCTTTCTGATATCTGTCTTCCTTTCATCCACTCTATCTCATATTTGAAAGATGGTGTACGTTTTTCACTCTCATTATGAAAATAAGTCTTGATTGAAATCTTTTAAAAATTTCTAGTAGAAATAACCTTCCGGGAGGAAAAACCTTGGTTTATAGCTGGTCAGAAAGTGGAGTTTGTAATAACTAACTGTTGAAATATACATTTTTGTGAAGCATTTTACAATGTATATATTACTGAAAATGCACCAATATACCTGAGATAGATATGCTTTCATTTGTTCTTCATGCTAAAGCACAACTTACTTTCATGGTGGAGTGTTGATGACATATTTGAAATTATGAAAATGAAAGCAAAAAGATTCTGAATCAGTCGTAAAAAGCATTATTGAATTATGAATGACAGTTCAGTTTCCTGCTTGAGTTGGCTCATAACTTTGTCAATATGGTAGTCTAGATTCTGGGGGCATACTAGTAGAGATTTCATATCAGGCTAAACCCCTTGCTTTGGCTAAAGCAGTGTGCACAACGGTCAACGGTACAAGGAGACAGGCTGAGCTACCAAAAGATTTTACTTAAAATATTTACAATCATCCGTTTCTGGATCTGGATCTCTTGTTTTCTTTGCATTATAATAGTGAGTAGAACAAGTCTATGCTTAGGTCCTTGCATCAGCAAAAATAAAAAGAGCTTAAGCAGAATTGTGTATTAATAAATGAGACATTCTGTACTGAAATTCTGAATTATCTTTTTCACTAGTAGAATAATTATTCCACCCATCCCTTTCTTCTGACAAATGGAACACAACTGCTACCAGTTAAGTCTATTAATTGCATCCTTTATATCAACTTCCAACTCCTTCTATTAAACTGTTACGTGTTCTATGTAGTATGTTATTCTGTAGCTATGTTTTTTTGCGTTTGTGCTCAACAGCTATTTATTTTTGTCATGCGTGCATTCCTCTGCAAGAGTGAGGGAGTGTGAAAGAATGTGGTGAGCTGTGTCAGATGAAGCTCATTGCTATTCTGACGGCGTGACTATGCCCCTTTAGGAGGGCATTCAATCCTTGGCATTCATTCCCTCACACTGATGTGATAACAGAATAAAGGAGCTTTACAGCTGATTGAAGTCAAGTAGTAGGGCCATTGTAAAAGCTCACAAGAAGATTACTGATGAATACCATTACTGCTGGAGGTTGGACTAGCAATTGTGCATGTCCGTGCTTTCTTACAGAGAGTGAAGAATGACAGGGAGCATATGTTAATAATTATGAATTAGCCATGCTTTCTTTTTATAGAGGGAAGATGGTGGTGTCCATTTGACTTCAGAGTGCGAAGAATTATGTGATAAATGTTTACTAAGTTCTGAGAAATCCTCGTTTTAAAGTCATAATTGGAGCTGTGGCTCTATTATTTCTCCAGTTCAGAATATCAGAATCAAGAAAATTGGGCATGATATTCTGTTTTAGTCTGAAGTCAAAAGGTGTTTGGCCACTTAAGGAATTAATGGAAATTCACAGTTTTTCCCATCTTTTGCACTGCAACATTCTCGTTTTTCTTGTGACAAGAGCTAGATTGAAGGCTTTGAATTTATTGCAGTATATTGAACATTCTTTGCTTATAAATGAAGCAGATGGCAGAGATAAAATCACAGACTTCTGCAGTTTAGGTTGGCTGAACATTTTTGAAACCAAAATACCTTGTGTCTGATTGTCTTTTCTTGCAGAGAAAGAGAGAGTATATGGGGAAACATTACCTCAAATTCCCAGTCTGACTCTTTTTTTTCCTGTTATGCTTGTAAGTGATGATGGAAATAGAAGATGCAAAAACTTTGCAGGAAGTCTTTCATGTGCATGCTGATAGTTCGTACTACCTGTACTACCTATGATAGGGCACTGGATACTTAGTAAAACCTCGGGTTGGTCTGAGCATGGAGGTGGGTTACACAGCTCCTCCTCTTTCTCTTGAAAGCATAAGGCTTTTTGAATTGTTTCAAGGCTGTTTTTTATTAAGTAGAAATTGGAATAATCAGTTTGTTTACTAGTCACAAAATTCTTTCTATTTATGAGAGCGCAGAAGTAAAAGGAGTTTGTAGGCAACTCAACATCTATTAAGTGCATCTCTGTACAGCGTGTTTGCTTTGAGGTTTGATTTCTAACTTTGAGTGTCATTGGCAAATACTGCGGTGCAATAGGAGTGGACCTGCGGAGAGAAACTCTACAACGCAAGCCATGATTCACTACATGAATGTACATGAGAATGTGAGATATATTCATTCAAAAGAATGCTTTCAATCCAAGCCAAAGCAAGGCACTAGCTGTGCCCTTAGTGACTGCAGGGAAGCTCTTAAGGGATCTCACTTTCCCTCCGGAGGCATCATCCTGACCTCCTGGTGTCTGTTTTTGAAAAGGAGTGTAACCCACACAAACTGAAATCTTATATGTCAAACTGCCAGTCTTTCACAATAGTCTTAAACTGCATCATAATAAATATCGATGTGATTACACTTTATTATATAACTTTAATATATATTCCATTGTTTTTGATAGATGACAACAATTAGACAGTATGCTGTGATTTTTTTTTTGTCCTTTATCTGTCTTTGAGAACAACGGCAATAATTCCATAGATTGTGTTGATACCTCTGAATGAAAAAGGTATTATGACAAGTAATAAATGGAAATGATGCCTCCAACTTACATTTGCTCTGAATTTGTTTCTAATGAAACTTTTATGAAATACAATAAACAGTATTGAAAGTACAAGTTTTGTGTAGTGACTTAGGAAACAATAATAATACCTTGAATAAGGTAAATAGATATAAAAAGCTATACAACAGGTTTTTTTGCATTCTAGGCAGAAATAAATAGTTTATTTTGGTGGGGAAACATGGTCTAGTAGATAGGGCAATAGAGATAACAGTTGAAATGCCTATGCTTTCTTGCTTTTTCATTTAAATACTGTCAATTTTATTTTTTTGCAAAAAGTTATGGATAAAAATTTCCAGATAATGTCAAAAGTCTACTGTTTCCTTTCCATAAATGGAGAACAGATTTTTACAAGTCAGCTCAACAAAAACTGTATCTTCTGAGTATCTTTTAATAAATTCTTATGTAGCTGAAAAAAGTTCTTATACATTGTGTTCAAATACCTTTTCACAAAACCAACAGTAGCATTTTAATGATTGAGACTTTAAGTTCTAATAGTCTTCCTGTTTGTTAATAAACAGGTTTTTCTTCTTTCTAACAAGATTCTTCCTTTGTTCATAGTAATTTATCAAACCTGCAGAAAAGCAGCATCTTAGTGGGAAAACAAATCAATCTGTCCTTTATGAAAGGTATAAACAACTTTCATTAATGATACTTTTTTAAAGCTTAGATTGCAGATAGAGGAAAGTTGTCTCCTAGCCATGTTTTAATTTTGTTGTAATATTTCAAGAAAAATGGTTATTATGGGTGTGAGGCACTGTTGGTTTATTTGAAATAATCCAACACCTGCTTTTTAATAAAACATTTTCATAATTAAAAACTTTGATTTTTCTTGAGATTTCCATAAGATATAATTTGAAATGCATTTTGTTGCATGATACTATATAACTTTTTGAAGTTAAATATGTAAGTGCAGAATAAATGATTGCATTATATTTTTATTTTTTTAAGTTTTAAGTGTAATTATTAATACAATCTCTGAATACCTGCTATGTAAATTAGGAATGTGGCAAAGAGGTTTCTGGTTTTCTGACCCATAGATTCCCTTTCCCTATGGTGTTGACTCTCATTTCATTACACATGCATTTTTTGCTTTTTTTATTCTAACTGGGCTACAACTTTTTTCCCTTCCTTTTTCTTTTTTCCCGCTTTTTTTTTTTTTTCTTTTTTATTAATTCTTTTTGTCTTGTCTCCTGTACCTCTTGATGGAAACAGAACTCTGTAGTTTGGATCCTTGTAGGCTCTCAGTGAGCGGTGTCTGACAATCTTTGCTTCCCACCTGGTTCCATAGTAGCAGCACCTTGTTGTTTTTCAGAAATGAGTATTAATTTGGTTTATAGTTTTAAGACCCCAGGGATGCAGAGGCTTTTCTCAGCCTTCTAAGACTATAAATAAACAGCCCTAGAAATGTTCAGAATCGAGTCCTTGCTGTCTGCAAGTTGTGTGGCAAATGCAGATTCTTGAAAGGTGTCCAGGATCCATCTTCAGTAGCTCATCGCTAGTCCTGAGAACAGTAAAACTTCTGGAATCAGTTACTTATTTGACACCACTATTTCTATCCCTCTGCCTGGACAAGCAGTTTCCACATGCCTCTGGGAGTCTCTTCAGTGTGTAAATCTTCAGTAGAACTTTGCGTGAGCAGATTTCTTTGTTTTGCAGTTCATTTTGCAATGCACGTTAGAGCATGTTTCTTCCACCTAATAGCACTGCACTGCCTCCAGTGTGACTGGAATGAGCTACCGACATTGTCAGTTATATGCTGAGCTTCATCTTTCCGCAGAACCATTTTGTGATAGCAGAGATTTTATACTGGTATGTTTTTAATGCTACCCTGAAAAATACTGCGTACAGAAGACAGGTTTCCAAAATGGTATTAGATGATCGGTATTGGCCATTGTAAAATCTCGTCATGCTTTTCTTTTTTTAAGGTATAGAAAGTCTAATTGCAATAAAGGAGGTTTATTTAAGTGTTCTACATCCTTTGCCATTTTGACATTAATTTAGGGTGTTTGGGAGTTGAGGCATACCAACGTACACGAAGTAACTGGGGATGAATAACCTATGTCAAAAATCCTCTAGCTAGGTACCAAGTGAAGCTGTATTTGCAGCTTAAATGATATCTGAGATACTAAAACATTGGCATTGACTTAAATTTATGTTTGAACACACAGCTTGACATTCTTCTTTCCAACATTTCAGGGCATATTGCAGTTAGATTTTAAAGACTGAAAGTTCAGAGTCTTCTGTCTTCATTGCTATAAGCAAAACCATGTGGGAAAAATCTCTTTAATTTGAAAAATATTATAAAGCTGAAGGACAGATGCACTAAAAAAAATAATCACATTTTGATGATACATCTATTAATAGATAAATATTATTTTAGTTCATAACTTGGGTAGATAATATTTTGTTTCTGTTGTAATTTTCTAGAGGCTGAATTATTATTTTGCTAAATAGTTGTTCCTTTCACATTTATTTTGTTGATAAAATTCGTCCTGAAGCCTGGCAGTATGATTTTTTTTTTTTATGATTGTCTTATTGTTGCTTGTTACAACTTAGAGATTTGAAGAAAATTATATGGAAGTGTTTTTTTTCTTTTATAATAGTAAAAATCAAATCTAGTAAGGGTCATTTATAATCTCAGTAGGCACTCTTTTGAAGGCTTGAATAAAATAAATTGTAAAACGCTTCTGAAGATTTGGAGCAATGTTTAGGAATCTAATGCAGCACCCAGGTTGTTTCAGTAGGACTAGTATTGTGCTTTTATATTATTTGGTCAAAAGTTCCTGATTAAGGAATTTGCAGAATTACTGTACTAGATGTTAACTGTGAATTTCAGCTGAAGATTCTGTGTTCAGAGTCTTCTGTTCAAAGTTCATCTAGAAAACTTTTCTTTGGATCAAAGCGGTCCTCCCATTTTGAGCTGCTTGAGGCCGTGGAGGTAGTGATAAGGACACTCTTGCTCACTTTGTTGTATGTTGGAAGCATACTGGTATTGAAGACTCAGCCCTTTAAATGTCAACATGGACTAGTGGAGAGATGTTCACATAAGCTGGTGAAAAGAAAAAAGCAAGCCATGTTTATTGACAGCAGTAAGAGATTCGAATAACTTAAACTTCAAACTCTGGTGATATCATGTCAAATATGAAAAACATGAAGCTGTACTGGTCACCTCAGGCTGTCAGTGTGGAAGAAGCTGTTGTAGAGCAAGGGCTTTTTAAGCTCCTCAGCCTGTGCTGTATCTGTGATGGAGTAAGGTTGTCCAGAAAAAAAACCCTGTGTTATTGGTAGTAGAATTAATGAAGTTGTATGCAGGTGGTAGTATCACTTTCTGCCACTTTTTTCTTCATTTACACTGCTATGGGATATTCTCCTAGAAGCTTTTCCCAGCAAAGTGGTTGCAATCTACATACTTAGGAAAGTGTTGATGATTAGTGTGTGGTACACCTGAGCTGGAGAAAAGTGTGAGAGTGTTAGTGTCTCGTTAATTGCTCAGGGCTCTTCAGGGTCAAGGCAGATCTTTCAGTTTTCAGAGATAAGAGTAGTAGCATCAGAGTTAACCTCCAAAGAACCTTGATAAAGCAGATTGTGACAACTCTACAGGTGTTGCCATTCCCATGTAAGTCTTTTGTTTTGTGCTGCTGTCTTCAACCAGTGATCCAGTGTAAAGACTGATTATTAGTGCAGACTTTGACTTGATTGTTCTGCTATCCATCAGGTTTTGATCAATGAACTTACCTTGGTTCAGTATCCTGAGAGATACTTAAGTACTGAGCAGGCTATGGCATCCATGAAGACATGTTGCATCTTCAGAAGAATAGTGATGATTCACAGGAAATATTTTTGTTGAAGCTAATAAAGTCAATTATATTTGGTGGATTTAGTTTCTCATTCAGATCGGAGTTCAGCAAAGCTGCACCCTCTCATCACTATTATTCTACTTCTGTACTAACCAGTTGGTGGATGGGAAGAGAAGTGGTCTGAAGAGTTTTTTTGATCAGCTTGGCGAGTCTTTTGTATTAACTGTTTAGGTAAGAAGCAGCTTATCTTACCCATGCAAATAAGATCAAGCTCCTGGCGATAGCTATCAAGTATTTAATGAATTTAATTAAAATACATGCATTATTAACATTTCCAGCTGTGATATTGAGTGACTAGCAATTTTCAGATACTTGGAATGAGTAATGGTGTTGGCTTTTCAGTTGCTTTTGACATCAGCCCTTTTATAAACCTGCAGTTTTGCAGAATCACAGCTATAGAGCCTGTGTGCTGGACGTAGCTGAAGAGCAGCTGAATAATGTTTTCAGATGTTGTGCTTTTTCTTCTCCTTAATCAGTGAAGATGCTCTTGCATACAGCAGCTGCCTACTTTAGTTTCTGTGGCATTATTAGTATGTTAGTTTTAATAGTAGCTGAATGAAATGTAAAGCATGCAGGCCAAGGAGTGCTGCTAAGTAGTCATGTGGTCACAAAAAGCTTGGTGCTGTTAGATTATCATCATGAGACAAGATTGAACATTTAGCCAAATTGCGATCCCTAAGTAGATGCTGATTCAGATAGTGTTGCTGTGTAAGGAAGTGGTATTTTCATGAATTTAAGATTTTTGCAGGCTAGCAAGTGGAGGAAGATTCTGTTTCCAACTATTTCCTAGTCTCCAGAGGAATATTGGTCATCAGAAAGCAAGGATTTTTTTGATAGTTTGTAGAATGTAATGTGGTTTAATTATGACGGAAGGGGATGAAAACGCTAGTGGTGTATCTTGGTTATCTTTATAACGGTTGTGCTAAAAACTTGGGTGGTATTCTTGACCCTGTGTCATGACTTGACTCTGTCATGACTAAGCTCGGAAAGATTAGCTTGGAAAAGAGGAAAGGAAGGCAATAGCTCATGCTTATTACTAAATACATTTTTAGTATTTCTGCTTCCGCTGTCCTATCCACTTATCTTCTTAGTTAAGACCACCACCTATCAGCAACATGTGGCTGAATGTGATACACATATTTGTTCATTCTCAGTTTTTACGGTGTGTTTCTTGAAAGAAAGAAAAAGTCATTGGAATAGTTTGCTTGAAAATTTAGTTGTTACTATTAAAAAGAATATAGGTCTTTCTTAGACCTCACAAGGTTTTGGTGTAAACATAATTTTATGTTCAAAATCTAATAAATCTTCATGGAACATTTACATATTACATTGATGTAAACATCCTTTCATTTTACAGATGTGGGAATTTGAGGACTGTAGAGTTTCTGTTCATTGGACAAGAATTCAGTAATGTCTTTATTGGATGCCTTAATACGCTTTACTCAAATGACCAGTAATACTTAAGCATTCACTGCAATCAAAATACCAACTTTTGTCAAAAAGGCAGACATGTAAGCCTCTGTTTCAGGGAACTGGCATATGTGGCCTAAAATACTCAATGTTAGGATGTCTTTTGAATTACGTGTTGGCAGTGAGTCAGTAAGCATATTCTTGTTATTTGCTGAGAACTTGGAATAAGCAACTATTGTTTTTTAATACTGTTATTTAAATGCTGGTTTTGTCTTTCCGTATAAATGTGGTATGTATTTGTACAGATATTCAAATGATTTTTTTCAGTTGTGAAGTATTAGCTTAACACTTTTTACTCTTTATAGGTCTGCTTTGAATAATTAGTTTAATAATTTCTATTAAAGCTAATAATATGATAAAGCTAAAGCAAATTAAACAATTATACAACTATTTCAGTATCTTTGAAATGCAGGGGCTCGAGTGGTTGTCTTGAGCATGGATTACATATTTCAGCAAAATCTGATAACCAATGAATATCTGCAGAAAAGGAGATCATTGTGCTCTTTTTAATGAACTAAACATTTCATACAAAAAATTCATTGGTCCCATTGTTTAGAATAAAGGGATACATGTAAATGAGGCCAGTGCTGAGATTGTATTTAAACAATGCTGACAGTTCTTCTATTGTGTCCATTAATTAATTTCCCACTGTCAAGGTTCTCTGGGAATGAACTGCAAAAATAATTAAAATGATACATGAGGTAAATAGTTTAGAAATTCAAAAGGTGAAATAGGGAATTAGTTTAGTAAATATTAGCCATACTACTTGTTTGTCTCATTTGCCTTTTTAAAAGCAGGTTATTGAGGAAGTATGATCCAGATTTGAGTCATATGACATGAAGAAGTTGTGCTCACAGGTAGAAAAGTTGCCATATTATTTTTTAATCAATGGTGCCTGTCCTTGTTTCAAATCAGTAGTCTGCTTAAAACAGGTTAACATTTATGTAAAAATATTTTGCCTTACAGCAAAGTCTTTCAGAATTAAATCAGTTGCATCATATTTTTACTAATGATCTGGATTTAGTGTGTGCTTTGTAAAGTAAATAGTATCTTTAAGGAAAGTTCTGTGAATAAAAGCAGTTTTGGTTTTGGTGTGACACAGCTTTGCTTTTTTTCCACCACAGTTTTGGCCAACTAATTGGTGTCAAGTCACTACTTGTGAAGGAATTTCAGTGTTTAAGTTCAAATTATATTAGTGATTTCAGATAGAACAAATAGGGTCTTAATTAGAAGGAAACTTCAAAACAAAATTCTTTCCAGCTGGACAATCATGTCTCAATAATTGAAGCCCAACTTTAAGCCTAGCTTAAAATAAAGGAAGTCTTTGCAATAAATGTTCTTTCTGTCATTGAATGTAGATGAAACAAAGATGAGATTTAAATTTTAGTATCCCAAATGTGTATGCCTTTGAAAATATTTTGTCTGGAGGTTTTCACTCAAATCTGCCATATAACCTATTAAAAAAGAAACAGCTGTCAGCTTTTAGAAAATCTTTTCTGCAACTTCACCTGTGCTGGAGGGGAGCAATTAGTCTGTCACTTTTGGTTTTATCCTCATCTTACTGCTCCCCAGCCAACATAACCACTCAGCCAGTACTTCCATAACTTCTCTCATGCAAGAGGGATTTTAAGTTACAGTGGGGGACATCTGAGTAAAATAAAGATGCAAAATAAATTTTCTGGGAAATAGTTAGAGGGTTAGGCTTTTCAAGCACGTGTATGTTTTTGAAAAACTCTTAGTAGTGTTACCTTGTCATATCCTCTTACAGTTTGTGTGATCTGACTGCCTAAGCCTTTTCCTGACAAAAATACTCAGGACTAAGGAGTGCAGGGAAGTGTATGCTTCAGCTTTATACGCATGCAAGAAACAAAATACATTGTATGCTTGTGTTTCATGCTGTTAGAGGAAGTAAAGGACATAGTGATGCTCAGTGTCAATTACATAGAGATGCTCTACTTTAAGTGATGATACTGTGCCATGGCTTGGTAAGATAATTAGCTACCTTATTAATGGCTCTAACTGAAATCCTTTGTCCTTTAATGCATTAACTATGGTGAATGAAAGAAACTGTAGCTGTAAGTAATCAACCACTTTCTAAAACCTAAACAATGTAAATTATCCACTGTTATTGATGAGGGCTTACAATGCTATGTGGCTGTTATTTGTTAATGCACTGAAACCAGCCTGGAGTAGTTCCATGAGTTCTTGCTGCTGGTTCTGCTGTTCTCCAAACAAGTTAGGAGTTTTTGATCTTACATATTTACATGGAACAAAACCTTGCAGAAAGGTTTCGTTGGGTTTTTTTTCCTACTAGAGGAGCCATAAATATGCATATTAGATTAGGAGTTTATATCTCATCCCCCACCATTATGTTGTTTGCTCTTAGCTAAAATGGCAGTGATTGATTATTGCTGGTAGAATTTGTGCACACGTTGCCGTGTCCCTGTTCATGCCATGTTTTGCCTAGCCATAACTACTAGGTAAAATGGAAGATGTTTGCCTTATGCTTTGTAGAAATTCAAAGCAACAGATTAAGTAATATTTTCTCCAGTAAATACGAAGAACAACTAATGGTCACTCTGCAGATGTGAAGAGGCTTATTAACATGGGAAATTACAGAAAAGAAATCAATAAGCTTTCTGGGTTTCACTATGCATAATTTTTCCACGTATGTCTAGGTTCTTTTCAAAGTAATATTGGAAATAGGTCTTGCAAAATGTAATTATTCTCCCCATTTAGAGTTCAGTGTCGTCTTGCTTTTTTGTTGAAGGCATTCTCCAAGAAAACTGACATATTCCACTTTCTTCTGTAAATACTCAATTCAGCAAGAAAGGAGTTGCACAAGGAGCTCCATTCCTTTGCCAAGACCTAGCACCTTTCCTGTATGTGAAGGTAATAAACCACCACCCATGAGGAGAATAACTATAAAAGAAAAACACATTTCAGTATTGGATGTAAAGGTACCTCATGGAGTGAGAATCCACTTGACATCCTAGTGTGGCAAACTCTTTAAAAGCTTCATGATGTACTCTTTAAATGAATGAAATGAGAAACTCTGAATTTTTTTCACCACAGTTGATTCTGGAAAAGCTAGGACAAAAATGTCAAATGCACACTTGAAGTTAGTTCTTTTTTATTCTGTTTGAATTGAACATATTAGCAAGTGAAAAGAACAGTAATTTAAACTCTGCTCTCAAAATACAAGCTAATGTGGGAAGTTATATGAAAGATGCATCTTAAAACTAAATGATTAATGGGAGACTGGATAAATCAAGTAAACAGCAATTATCAATAGCGTCCATTTATATTTGATATTGATTAATAGTCTTACCATGAGTTTTGCAGACCGTATGGTGCATTCTAACAGGGCAAGACATTGATCCAAAAAAATTCCAGCAATGGTCTGTGTTCCTTGTGCCTGGGATTTTGCAGCAGAGGTTATATCGCAAGTTATCTCTTGGGAACTGTTACCAAGTTGTTGTTGACTAGATCAGAGAGGCCAACTACTAAATCGTTACAAAAACTGATCTTCACCTAATTTTCAGCAAAAATCTGCCAAATCTAATAGAACGTTGTAAGATAAATAATTTTTTTAAACATTCCTAGCAAAAATAGAAAATGTGAATACAGTTCTTGTAAAAGTGGTGTGTACATGCTGTGTTGCTTCTCAAGACTGGCACTCTGGGTCTCAGTTTTGACAGCGGATTGAGTCTGTGCCTAGGGAGTCGGAGCTCCTGGCTGATGGAAGAGGCAAATCTTGGAGGAGCAGCCAACACATTGCACTTTTCATGATGATCCTGCACTGGTTTCTTTCTCTTTTTCTGCCTTAGATTGCTGGGATATTTTTGGAAAAATTACTTAAACCTCTTCGCAGCTAAACTGTCCGTTCTTTGTAATATAATAAAAACTGAGTTGCGTAAAGTTGATGTATTCATATGTAATCATAAAGTGCTTGGAAGTCCTTGTGTCTGAGCCATTATTTGAGTGTGAAATGTGGTGGTTTAGTACCTAACCCTGTCACAATTTCATAGCTTTGATCATTCTGGGTACTTAAAAAGTAATCGGTTATTATGCTTACTTTACCAACAAATACATCACCATGAGATATTACCCTCCCTAAATGTTGATGTAATCGGGGATAGGAGGCAGGTTGAACTAATTGTTGACTAGACTCTAGTCGTACAGCAAAATTTGCATTCTTACAGTGATTGTCTAATTCAAGAAGTATAAAGAATGCCTTTCATTTCAGCTACAGAGGAGATCCAGCATCTGCAGGGCAGTGACATATTTGTGATGTTAACATTCTAAATGATTTTTATTGATAATGACAGATGGTTCTTAGATAATGTGCTCTGAGTCATCTGTAATATGTTCAGAATAAGTCTTCTGGAAGGTTGTACATCTGTCTTGAGATCTTTTGCTAAAATATTTAAATCAAGGTCATTGTTTATATTTGATTTTAAATAGCTTTTAGCTGATAGTCTGCATTTCTGTACATTTAGAGATCAAACTGTTTGTAACTTCAAAAGCCACAAATGGAAAAGTATAATAGGTAGCAGGTGTTAGAAAAGGCAATTACGCATTAGCTGTTTTACTCAATTTCCAAAACTGTCTAAAACTATCCATTGGAAATACTTTGTAGCCTAGATTTATCTCTGAAGCATGATGAATTTTTAAATCTATAGGGGGATATGCGTTTTTACTCTAATGAATTGCGTATTTAAACCTATTTGGCTTCATTTAAAAGAGCTGAAGAAAATTGTATTGGGGAAAAAAAAGGTTGAGCAGACAAGTCTCAAGAAAAAGTACAGATTCTTGTCTTCCAGATATTTTTCTTCTGCAATTCCTCAAGAACTTTTTCAGCTTCCAGTATAGCAGTTCTGGATTTTTTGCTTTTAATTTTTTTTTTTTAAGCCACTTATCTTGACTTTCTGACTATGGAAGTATTTTTTTTTTATTATTATGTGATAATAGAATGAGTTCTTGACTTAAAATGAAAATCTTAGGTTATTATCAGAAAAAAAGAATACTCTGATGAACTAATTTGACTACCTGTATAATACTGTTTTGTGAGTCAACGTAAGAGAGAGCAAAATAAACAATTTTGCCCACAGTTACTGCAAATTGACTTTTGAAAGTTAAAACGCTGCTTTCAGACAGATGTCTTTAATCCTGCCCCCTTCTCCCCTGTGCTTTTCAACAACTTATATAATGTTGGAGGAGTGAGGAGAAGAAAGGAGGATTAGTATATATTAACACCAAACCCAGTTCCTTTCAGTTCCCTCTTTCTTGCTTGTCTCATGGAATTAAAGAAATGTAAACCTTTATTATATTCATGTAGGATAACAAATAATCTGATACATAATATATACTGATTAAGAATATTATTTCAAATTAGATTTTCCTGCCTACAGACTATTCAGTCTTCCTGCTTCTTCAAAAATAGTCTTCTTGTTTCTTGATCTACCCTCAGCAGTATTTGTGTACTTTTCTTTCTCTCTTCAGCAATCTCAATCCAGCTTTATTTGTGTCCATCGCATAACCATCGTTTTCCTTCTTTCCACCTTTCTTGTTTGACTGTAAACGCTCAGGCTGGTGCCATGCTCTTCAGTTACCGCTTCTTGAAGTAGATCTAAATACAGATCATAGTCCACCAGATAATGGTGAACTGAACGGGTTCTTACGATGCCAGAAAGTCATCATGAGTGACAGCACATACTTCACATTGGGCTTCTGGAAAGTGTGTTGATGTTTTCTTGTACAGAATGTTGACTTAAACACCCTATATTTTCATTGGACATTACTCCCCAGTTTGCTTTCCAAATTTTAAGAAAGATTATCACTTTTATGAGATTATGTTGTGTATTCCAAAATAATAGAAACTTTTCAGGTATGATTAAACTTTAAAGGACATTTTTAAAATTCATGTTAAAGGTGAGAAATAGGTTGCAATTCAGTGTGGAGAAAAAATAGACCGCAAGTACTGTTTCTATACTTAATTTTAAAAAATTTTAAATGCTTTTCTCATTTTGGAGATGAAAATGTTATAAAACATTATCAAAGGCTGAATTTTAAAAAAATACTGCATGTTCTGTAAATTTATTTACAGAACAAAGTAGAAAAAGGGTTGTTTTCTTAGAATTGTCTTTCTGCATTTTTTAGAATTGTGTTTACTTATTTAAATATTGCTACAACAGCATCTGGTATGATAAGTTCTAGCAGCACTTTGCTTACAAGTATGTCTTCTTGAGGTACCATTTTATGCTTTTATGTATGTTAACTTTCCATCCAAGAGAAATGCCAACACTAAAGTAAAAGACGTAGATTTTTCAGGAGGATGGTAGTGAGTACATGATTCTGTAAGTCTCTAATATTGTAAATTGGACTTTACTTGATTATTCTGATGAACACAAACTCTAGAGAGATGGCTAGTTAAAATTACCATATGCTTTGTCTGTCCTGGGATTTTACAATGTTACTCAAGTCATGTTATTCAAGTACAGTTTTTACCTATAGACTAGGAAAAATACCAAAGGGTCTTATAATCAGAATCTTCCTTTTCTGGTTCCAAAATGAAGCAGTTACTATTTTCAGGTCAAACTACACTTTTAAAATTAAAACTTCCCTACAAATAATTGGCATCATCTCTTTTCTCAACTCTTACCGATTTGGTAGACAGGATGATCTGTATTTTCTGTAGCTGCTAACATGGTGTTTGTACCAGCCCCTTGTAGTACGCTATGCACTTCCGTCAGTCAAGGGTAGGGGAGAAGGAAAAGTAGAAGAAATAGGAGAATATTTTCCTTCTCCACTTGTGATTGCAGTAAGGTTACTTTATTGCACCATTACGAATGTTATGTTGAACATTTTAAATACTGTGCTTTTCTAGGTTAAATGCCAATAAAATAGATATATTGTCGTGTTGTGTTTTACATAAGAAGCTGTTTCAACTCACTTTAGTTGCGCAGAACATGTATTTTTCCAAAGAGGAAACTGCAGTTCTGAAATGACCAGTAGAAAATATGAAAAAAATTTGCTATACTTTAAACGTGATAGAGTTACATCTTATTAATTATTTAGATACCAGCATTTAAGGATCCCTACATTTGTCAGATTATGTAGCTTAATTATATAACTATATTTAAATGATATTTTAATGAGATTTTACATAGCATTAGTTCAGAGTCATCACATTGATAATTAAAAATAATTATTTTTTCAGTTCTCAGTGCCATTGAAAATAAAATCTAATAATAATTTAGTAATATGAGAAAATTTAGTAATGACTTTTAGAAGTAGGATGACAAATTTTTTTTAACTCTTAGGTATGCTTATAAAATCTTAATTTCTAGGGGGGGGGTTATGAAGTGACTGAATCTGCTGACTTAAATGAGAACAGAAAGCTACAGATCTGACTACAAATCTGAGTTGTAAATATCTTTTTCCTTCAGTAAAAACCTCTAATTCAGTCAAATACAGACCAAGTGTTAGATTTTTAAAATGCTTAATAATTTTCTTCAGCAGAATTCGTAATGAAAAAGCTACTAGTATCAAATGAAACTATGTATGCTTCAGCTCCATTATTACAAGTTTGCTCTTAATAATGGAGATGAAGCATATGTTCATGCCACAATGTTGAACTAGACAAGTACAGTATTTGCTGCCATATATAAACTAATGGATAACATCAGAAATGGAAGAAACACATCTATCAAGAATGAATTTAGATATGAGAAATTGATGCATTCCTCACCTTAATTTCCATCACAGATAATTGCTGTGAATATGTTTGGCATAGATGAAATGCAAACATGTTTGTGATACAAAGAGAGGGAGATTTAGCTGGCATTTGTAGTTAGTAGTGAATGCCATAAAAATGCACTGGGGGAATATGGTGATCAAAAGTATTATTTGTGTATTGAAAGGATGATATATTTTTATTTTTTCTAGTCTGAACCAGAGGGTTTTTCTCACTTCCACTTGTACGTCTGTGCTGCCTTCCTTGTCAGGTGGAGGAAAGAGATCCTGGCAGAGAAAGATTTTCAAGTAAGTGAAGGGGATATTTTTCAAGCACAGGGTGGTATTTATTAAATTTAGCTTCCTAGCATTACTTGGGGGTGAATTTATGACAAAATAGTAGCAGTGTCAGCAAGACTGACGGTGTCTGACTGTTTGTTAGAATTGCTCCAAAACTGTTAGACGTGAAGTGATGGACTATCAGCAATGAGAGATGTATTTTCTTAGTCCACTCTGGAAAAAAAAAATGCTGTTTTAACTGAGACAGACTTTGAGAAGATGATTTCTGGAGATGTTTTTACAAGTAAAGCCTTGGTATTTCACGAAGAGATTTTCTAAAAAGGTAATTGGATTGGATTGCATGACTGGAGTTTATTTATAAATTAATTTTATATTATAAATTTATAAATAAATTTATTTATAATTTCTCATCTGTATAATATATCAGCACACTCTAACAAGGTGCTGCTCATTCTTTCAAAAAATTTAGGCAAGCAGCCTTTTAAAATAAGGAGCCTGTTTTTCAGTGGGAAACAAAAGGAATGTAAGAGCATTTACTTCAGGACCCTACGTTTCAAAACCTTACATGTTTCCAGCAATGACCCTATCAGGGAGTTGTTTGGAATGGGATCTGAACGGAGTAAATAGGAGAATCATTTGCATTCCCCTGTAGAAGTTCAGTTATGTTTGTGAAGTGGTGACAGTTCGCTGTCACAGAAATATTTTATATTGAGTTTTACCCTACGATACACATGCAGTGCCTGAAAGGCGTGAAAGTCCTGTTTGCAGACTCTGTAAACAAGCCACGCTGCAAAGGCCCCACCAGTGCCCGCCCCGGGGCAGTGGCTCGCTACCAGCTTATTTTCTCTCCATCTGACTGAACTTTCTTGCCCTGTACAAATGAACCATTGTGTAAATTTGTGTATCACTTCAATCTGTTTTATCTTTCTTCATAAAACGATTTATTCAGAGCACTTTAACTGTTGTTGCCTATTTTAGCAATAAATAAATGCCTAAGGGCACAACATAACAACTTTCATTTATACTACCTGCTAACACTGTCAGATTTTCTCAATTTATGTATTTTGTCAAAAGCAACTTTAATGTTGGCAGCTATGCCTCTCAACTACAATTGTTCACTGTTAATCCTTCCTATTAAATTTTTCCTGTTGATTTCCTGCACCAAAGTTCATAATTTTCCTCTTTCTAGTGAATCTATTACAACTATGTTTAAAGTAAATAATAATCCCAAGGTATAGTACTATGAAAATTTGTTTTGTTCAGTTTTGTTTACTTATTTAAAAATTAAGATATTTCTTTATGCCTAGATTTCTTTATAGCCTATGTAAACTAGGCTGTAAAGTGCATAAATCAGAAACACACTGGAACACATTTGTCAGACTGCTTTAGCTTGCTTACAACATAGAAAAGCAATTAGTAATTTTGAGGATCTGTAGACTAGTGCTAATTTTATCACTATCATATGTTATCACTAAAAGACTTGGCCTTCTTTGTTGTGTAACATGACCTTTTAAAAAGACTAAAGTGTTGTCAATTCTCCAAATGATACCTCCTCCCACGAGCAAGAATAAAATCCATTATTCTTCCACTTTGTTAATAATAGCTGTAGACCATTGCCTGGTGTTCAAAGTAGTAGCTCAAGTAATAGGCATCTAAGCTACTTTGGAAAATTGGGGAGTTCAGTATGTACTGTTGGAGTGCTCTGATTGCATTGAATTCACATTATTGAAGAGTCACAGGTATAGTACCTCTTGTACTGAAATATTTTGTTCTGTACACTCCATCAAGAAGCATCAAAACGTGCATCCAGTCATTTCTTTTGCATATTGTGTGTTGTATTTATTTATCTGCACATGACAGAGATAAGGCAAGTCACTTAATTGTCAGTCAGAGGGCCTGGTTGTTCAGTACTAGTTGTGGAAACTCATGCTCTTCTGCATGTCTGTCTGACCTCTTTGAGTCGAATTAAAAACCTCACAGGAATTTGAAGGCAGAATAATTTCCTCAGAACATCAGGTGCGGTGATATGCCAGATGAGACACTGAGCAGGTTTTGAATCAAAGACCAGTTTTAAAGGACTTGGTTATGCAATACTTTTTTCTTATTATTTGATGAAGTATATTATCAGTAATATTACAGACAGGACAATGGTAGCAAATAATCTTTGCTCTTAAGATATGTGTTTCCATTCTCTTAAGTATGTCTTGCTGCAACCTAAGCAATCAGTAAAAGTATGATGTTTATTCTTCCTCATATGTACAAAATAATTAATAGACTTATATACCAGATACTCAGTATCTGGTATATATATATTGTTGGGTTTTTTTCCTGTATTGTTGTGTAGCAGAGAAAGAAGTTTTGCAATGAAAGGCGTTAGGCTGGCTGGACTAATACTACAGAGTGATACAACCTGAAAACTAATTGGTATTTGGTTTACATCTATTGATAAGTGGAAATAAGTTTTGATGTGGGAAATAGAGGAAGAAATAAATGTTCCAGCTCAGGCTTCCAAATGTTCAAATATTCATGTGTATATATTATAGCTATATACTGTAGGTATACATGTATATAAATGAACAGGTATATAGAAACTTGTAACACAAGCATATAAAACTGTATTGATGCTAATCCTGTATTTGTCCTGTTCAAAAGAACATTTTTTTTTCATAATTTTCTCACTGTAAGATGATAAGCAAGTCATGATAGAAGCTGTCTTCATTTGAATCTCTTTGAACAAGTTATTGTTCTCACTGCCGTCTATTTGGTCAAGTATAAGATATAAGATATCAACGTAGACTTCTCTGAAATATGAGATTTGCAGATGAACATAAATTTTAGCAGCAGACAAGTGAGGAGAAAGGTGATGCTTTATATGTAATCTAGAGCAATTTACAACGCTATTTTTAGAAGTTGCCCCATGTTTCTGCCTTACGAAAACTGGGACCTCTTGACTTCCCACAGATTATTCCATGCTACTTGTCCATTCCATGTCCTTATACATAGTTTTTGTCTGACTACTGTAAAATACAGTATACTGGAGAACAAAGGATGACTATTTCAAACTGCAGTATCCCAGAGAAAACATTTGATTTTAGGAAGCCAGGGAGGGAGGAAGTGTCAAATGTTTTTGTTTTGTTAGGAGTTTATAGTAGTTTATATTTTGTCCTGCTTAATAAAGCTGCCAGTAACCTTTCTAGTAAGCTGTGATCGCAATTTTAAATTTGCTATTTAATGCAATGAGCTATGCAATGCAATGCCATGTAATGAGGGCAAAAATTATTACATGCAATTTTCAAATTTCCCAGGGTTACTTCGTGATAGCGGTGAAACCATACTGATATGTTTTCAGGTAGATATTTGGATATTTCATGCCCATGTATAATACAAAGTTTAATATTGTTGAAAAGATTTATAGTGGCTTAGTTACAGTTAGAGCTTGTTATTTTCTCATGGTTCTCACTTCTAGAGAGAGAGGATTTACCTTTACCTACATAGGATACGGCACAAACCCACACACAGAAAGCTAGTTTGGGTAGCTCTGTAGCTCTATTGATACTTCAGATTAGCAGTTTTTACTTCATGTGTGGGAACACAGAATACAATAGGCAGACAGTAGAAGACCTTTTAATCCTGGCTTGGATTTTCTTTTGTAACTAATGTGGTGTTTTATAGGATCGATCAGGTCATTCTTGGCTTATGATATTTCTGTTGATGGTGTGAATGTACTGTGCTAATTCACTGGTTCCATGCTAGTGTCAGATGAAAAAAAAAATAAGTTCAGTACAGATAAAAATACAATGTTTTTTTAAATGTGATAAAGTATGACTTGCAATGGGAATGCAAAATATGAAATTAATCTAATTTCTACTATCTAAGCATAAGTAATTAAAGATGCAAGTAATAAAGACCTTTCTATTCATCAGCATGTCTTAGACTTTGACTTACTGTTATTCATTTTCCTACCTGCAGCCATAATTCCAAAATTCTCCTGACTTTTTGAGATATGTGAATCATTGATGCTGCCAAGTAATAAAATATTCATGCATGATTTTGAGCATATTTATAATTAAAATATTAATATAAAATATGGCCGTTGAGTTTAACGGTGTCATGTACAGAATATCTGAAAGATTTGTAAGGAAACAGGACTTCAGGCACTAGATTCAGCTGTCAAACTAAATATAAGCTAATAGTAATGTTGGACTGATAATGGTTTAACTGTTAGATATTAGAGATTTAGTCCAAATTTTCAGTTTAAGTTATCATTTTGTTGACATAGCTGAGCTATAAAAATATATTCAATATATCGTGGTAAGGATTCTGTCTTGCAAATTTTTTCTTCTTCATGATTCCAAGATACAGGCATTTCTGTCTGTCTAACAGACATTTTCACCCATGCTGTCATCAACCTACATCTTTATTACTGCAGTGTCCTTTTCTTTGGCTTTGACAAATGCATTTTTGCTTCATTTATATTCATCCAGTCTGCAAAGAAGCTGTAAAGATCATTTTTCAGTCCATCATTTTTTCTTACTTTGCATCTCCTTTCGCTCCCTTTCATTTATAGCACCAAGGAAAACTTAGACGCTTTCTCTTTCAAGGCCTTTAATGGACTAATACCGACACCTCGCATGTCATCTCATATTCAGTGTTGAGATGCTGACTGCCAGTTTATCAGCCAGTGATGACAGCCTCAGCACGCACTTGAGCTCACAAGAAAGTATCTGTGCTATCTCCCAGGTTGACCGTTTCACTTAAATGGAGCACCTAATGCAGATACTCGGTTACTTTCCTCTAAATCCTTATATAATTTCTGTTCTTCTGCAATACCCAGAATAGGTTTGACAGGTAGGCTTGAGTCTGTTAATAACCCTTACAGTCACATTGACTAGTTTTGTGTTGCTTCTTTTTACTTTTCTGTGAATTTGTTGTCTCTTTCTCTATCCTTGAGCCATAAAATCTTCAGGGTAGTGACTGTCCTTTATTCTGATTTTATATAATCTTTAAAATAATGATTCTTTAATCATGATTTTATATAAATACGAGGTAGTAAGCCTTATTGACCAAATGACCAAAATGAATGTGTGCACAGTTGCCTGTCCTATTAAAATTTCAAGAAATGCTCTTGATTTTTTTCAAATGTTTAATTATGGTGAAGTATTATAAGCTAATGTTAATTGAAATGATAATGTGAACTACCATCTTCCTATATCATATGACCAATAAATTTTAAGGAAATTAAGGTTACTGTTATTACTTATGTAAATGTTTATGCCTTATGAAGTTGTTGTCAGGTTTATTCTTAGATTATATCTTAGGTTTTGTATATGTTAGTTTTAAGATGGATGCCTGTTTCAGAGGATGGTGAAACATTTCACAGTACCTGCATTGCAATGAAAGTCAAATATAGGGTGACTCTGAAGTGCACCTTTAGCTTAGTGATGGAGTGAGCGCTGTCAACACCTTTGGTTTGTTTTGCCTTTCCTTCCCTCTTTAATAATCACTTAATTAGAATCTGTGCAGGGTTAGAAGGTTCACTACTACTTACCACTCTTCCTAAATCTCACCTCACTTGAATACTTTGCCCCCTTCTTTCACAGGTTAATAACTCCTGATTTATGTAAGGCCCAGGTTAATATCTTCTGATTTAGCTCACGAGCTTGCCCTTTTAGTCTTTTTCCTCACATTTGACCACATTTTGGGGATGTGAAGGCAATTGTTTGTACCTGTGGTCTGTTTTCTGCCTGTTAGATTCCGAAGTTCCTGAAGCTCCATGTTATTCCCTGAGATACAGGAATTATGCTCCATTCTTATGAGAGAACCCTTGGCATCTAAAGGTTACAGGCTTGTATTACTTCAGGCCTAATGTCAATTAAAAAAAACAAAACCAAAACAAGATTATCTTCCCTGCAGAGAATTTGACACCAATATTAAATGATCTTAATATTCAACATGAAATTCTGAAGTAATCAGAACGGTTTAAAAATAGACCTATTGAAAATGCTTGGTTTTCTTTCCCAGAAAAGTTTTCTTAGAACATGTAGGTGATTAGCATATTGTCTCCTTATTTCAGTCTTGGACTTGTACACCCGTTTTCTTCATGACAGTATTACAGACTTGTATGCAGTCACAAAGGAGTCTGTAGCTTGCATTTATCAGCATTTGGACTGCTACATTTATTACGGGTATATTTTTTGTTTCACTTTTCACATGAACTATCATTTCTGTTAAAGTAGATTTTGTCCATCAGCTAAAATCACTTGAAAGAGAAGGTTTTAAAGAAAGACAAATCTGATTCTATACACCTGCCAGGGTGTGTATTTGCTACAGCTATACAAGTTAAATAATGTAACTTTGCAGCCTAAATACAGGATTAGTAGATGGTTGCAGAGGCAACGAAGTACCAAGATGCTTGGAAGACAAATTCAATCCATACTGCTCAGTATGCATGAGTAACGTGTTTTAGTTTAAAAAGTTTAATATGAATATCCTTCCTAGTGATAACTATAGAAACATGTCATATATCAGAACCATGATTTTATACCATTTATTTATGCTCAACTACAGTAATACAGGTTTCCTTAATCTTTAGTGATCTTGTTCCTAGTTTATGATGTGAGTTTTTAAATAGTTACTTTTTCTACATTAAAGTACAGGACTTCTCACCTTATATGATATGAGGCATAACTAATATATTTTTAATTTAGCTTCTTGGTGTGTACTGTGCTAGAAATCTAGTTTCCATTGCTACTGCAGTAAAAATAAATGATTCTCAATTATTAAAAAAAAGTAATATTTCTGAACGGATTAATTTTCTGAACAGAGGAGTGTTTACCCCTCTTCTCTGTAAGCTCTGTGATTAGATTGTTTTGTGGTTCTAGATCCTGTGCCCTCCCTCTTCCATGTATAGAAGCTAACAGGGTCTTTTCTGTGATGGTACCAAAACCTGTAAAGAGTTAAGGACTGAGAACATGGAAATCTTTCTAACTTTAAAGAGCCTGACTAACATTGCTGTGATTTCGTTCCCTGCTGTGAGCACTTTGTGAAGACATTCAGTATATTGTCATGTGTTGCAAGAAACTGAAAGCTCTGCTGTTTTAGACTTTGAACATCATAGCTAGCAATCTGAAGAGGCTGCTCCTTTAATCACCCAGTACCGGTAGTAGATGACTGGGAGTTAACAGTGTTGAATCATTTATATTCAAAAGAGCCAACTTACAGTAATAAAATTACTGACATTATTTTTGCATGCAGAGAGCTTAATCAACAGAGAATGAGGTGTCTGGTAAAATTTCAATCTAAATACAGGGGAAAAAAACATCAGATGTCCATTGGTCCCAACTTCAGCTATTACAGGCTCAATTTAACTGCTCTGCCTACTCAGTCAAAACTTCTGCATCTTTTGATTATCATGAGTATCTTGACTTGATCTCCATATGTGACTATATTGTAAATTAAACACAGAGACATTTTATCATACAGTCTTAGAAATACAAGTTTGGTCCCACAGAAATTACTATCGCAAAATTTTAATATTAAAGTGATATGTAAAAGATAGACTTTATGTCATCCTTCTTCTAACTTTGAGAAATTAGTGGTGCTTGCCTTGTACCAGGAGGAGGAGTTACTCTCTGTCTAGAAAGTTACTGGAAGATTCTGACCAGTTTATATAGTACACTAAAAATGGTTTAAGAAGCATGAAAAAGGAAATAAAACTCCTAACACTACCCCTTCTTATCTCTGAAGCTTCACTGGCTTTCTGTGATCCTTTTTGTTCTCATGAGACTGTAGGTCTGTTTTTCCTATTTTATACATTGTTTTCCCTCAAAAGCTTGGCTTGCAAAGCTGCAAATAGAAGTAATTAAAAAAAAATTCCAACAAACAAACAAAAAACCTCCACTTTGGATTTACATTTTATTCAGATAGTAATGTGCATATCTTTATACCTAAATTCACCTCTTTTTCTTTCTTTTGCTTGAGTCTTGAGGGTTCATAGTAATAATGCATTACTCATATCTGACTTTTTAAAAATAATATTTAACTTACCTCCAGTAATACAGACAAGTTTGGGCTTCTGTATCTGAATGTGAAATCCACACATCTGTTTCTGTTGCCATCTTTCCATCTAACTGCCTCTCCCAGAAATCATAATTGCTCCTCAAAATATTTGGAATAGTTGTACATAGTTGTACATTGTACATAGTAAAATTTCAAATTGTAGTACAGTGATATTGAATAGCTGAAACTCAGAAGGTACTCTGTGCTATGGACTAGTCTAATTTTATCAGATAGATCACAGGAGTCAGTGAAAACTAATCCTTACTTTCTCCAAAGCAATTGAACAAAAATAGAAGTCCTTGGGTAGTAGATTTAGCTGCTTCTGGAAAGAGGTAAATACCTCGTTACTGTAGCCATGACTTACCTTGGGAGATCTGTCTAGTTTTCAACAGACCCGTCGTCTACTCTAGAGAACATTGTTTAAAAAAAAAATCATTTATACTGAAATAGGATTGCCAAAACAGAAAGAAATTTTCAAAATCCCTGCTGAGGGAGATCAGCTGTACGTGGCCAGCATATATCAGTAGGACTTCTTGTCTTGGGAATGCAGCATGAAAAGTAGAAAGGTGAAACCTTGGTGATAAGAAACAGGAATCGGGTCTTCAAGTTCTGATATTGATATAAGTAGAATGCATATATTTTCTTATTTTTTCCATCTTTTATAAATATTTGTAACTATACTCTTTATTATGAGTGTTGAGATTTAGTAACTTTGTTTTCATCTTTACCCTAACCTGTTTGAAGTGGAATTTCAAGGCACATGGCTTTTACAGAGTCATTTATTACCCAGGAGTTTGACAAATCTGAAAATCAGGGTACTGGGACATAATAACAAGTGCTTTCCTCCCCAGCACATCAGTTGAGAAGGTCTAAAAATGAAGTACATCACTGTAAAAGCTGCAGTGGCTGTTCCGAGAGGAAGTGTATAAGAGGTAAGAAGAATATAGAGAATTGTTTTCCAGTGATTGCGAGCTGCTTTTTCTTGCAAGTAGGTGGGGAGTATGCTTGAAGAGAAAGGGTCTAAAGAAATCTTAGGTCACTCATCAGAACAATTTGGAGACGTATTTTGACTCACAAATGTGAGTGTGTAATATTTCTGCATTTGTTTACTAGTTAAAAAAAACTTCAAGAAGGGATATAGTAATTTATAATCCTGAATACACTGTTTTTTCCTCCATTTAAATGCTCATGGCATTTGAAAAATACTGTTTAAACAGTGTTTTTCTTCAGTTAGTTCCAAATTAACTTACTGTTTGAATAGTTTTCTCTCATGATAGTCAAGGAATGTGTTGCAATTTTAGATGATGCATCAAATTACAAAGTTTGAATGTGAGCACTGAAAGTGGAGTTTTGTGCTTGGATTTCATGTGCAGTATACAGTAATTCACTAACCTCTACCACTTCTTTCATGCAGAACAAAATCTTTGGCAACAGATTTATTGTATTTGACAGCTGAGGTGGAAATACCATATATTAGTAGGACCAAGTTGTAACACTCATGTTTTTCTGTGTTCCTCAAAAAGAACAAAGCAACTATATGACAAAATTAGCAGTCATTTGTATTTGCTAAGCCAATTATATTTGACATTATCTAATACTTGTCTTCCTTATTTTTCAAATATTAATCTTTAAGTAACAAAATAAAGATGTTAACCAGGTGCATAGTTCAGTTCAAATATTATATGTAGATATGATTCATGTTACAGAGACCAGTTAGATTGAAAATGGGTTATATTATGTAGTTAGGCTTAAGGTTTAATGAAATAATGCCAATCCTGTGAGCCAGGTCTAAATTAGAAATAAAGTCACTTCAAATTACATTTGTAGTCGGTGGAAAGACATGAGTGTGAGTCAGTCACTTCTGTTCTTACCCTACCCTCTGCAAATATTTATTTCACTCTATTAATTACAAAGGATCATGGCATTGGCAGAAATTAGAATTAACCTTTTAACTGCCTACGTTTAGTTGTCTGGATGTTGAAGATTCTTTGCAGCCTTCCTTGCAGATTTGAATCTCTGTGCAAGCCCACCTATCGTTTCCTATCCTGACGTTGTCAGTCAGGAGGAGGCAGGGAAGCTCTTTAGTATCCAGGAGCAAATCCAGCGGAGACTGCTGAATAGAGGGAAAGGGATATTGTACATAATTCCGCTTGTGAAACTTGCTGTTGCGTGGAGGAAAAACTGTGGAGCATACTGTTTATACAGTTCATATTGCTTGAAAGGTACTTTTGAATTCTGAACAATTTCACAGGGAAGAAAAGGTAAACGTTTCTTTAGCATGCGTTCATTTTTCAGGGCAGAGTTACTTGACTCTGAGAGTCCCAAGCCCTCCCCCTTCGTGTGCAGCTCTGTTTTATTTTTATTAGTAGTAGTAGTAGTATTAGTATTTTGAGTTTAAGGACTTGAGTTTTATAGCTTTGGATACAGTATGGTTTTGGTGGAAAACACATCCATGGGATAGTAATAGGAAGATGATTTTCAGATGTACAAACAATAAGATGCCTAGTTACTACTTCTGAACATGTCGGTTTTAATTCTTGTTTGGTGATGAATTTTATCCCTTTACTGTAACTGAGTGAACCCTACAGTTCATTTTTATTTTACTTAGAGTTATTCTGTAAAATCGTACTATGTGTTCCGTATACTATTGCCAGTAATTGATTTAATGTATTTTATTGATTTGCTTTAAACTTTTCCATTACTACCCATTTCGTATAGTTACTAATTAACAGAGCAACCTAAAAATAGGGTATTACCAACATATCACTTGGTCCCTGACTATCTACCATAATAGTCTCTTTAGAATCAGAGTTTCTTGAAGAAGGAAGTATAAAGGATTACAAAAACAGAGGCCATGGAGAGTTACCTTGAATGTAGAACTTAGAGATCATTCCAGTAGCAATGACGTGGTAATAATTTCTTTCTCAAATTCTGGGTACTGTAAAAACTGTAGGATCCTAACACTTTAATCTTGTAAAGCTGACTACAGAGTATTACATATCTGCAAAGTTTCGCAGTTTACCAAAATCTTTATATGGTTATAGTCCCTGAAAATTGCATATTTCAAATGTGATTAGATTGATCCCATTAACCTTACAGTGCCATTGGTCAGCTTTTCCTGTTTGCCCCAGGTATTAATTCTCAATATTTTAATGGGAATTGCTTGGTGAAATTTGTGCTAGATGAAGTGCTTTTTTTTCTCCATTGTTTTCATTAATGTTGTTGGTTTAATTGCAGGAAAATGTTTAATGTGGCTTTATGTCCCTTACTTGACTGTTTTTGTTGAAGGTTGTCCTTGCAGAATGAACTGACACCCAATAAATAGGCCCAGATGTAACAATAAAAATGAATAGCAAATGCAGCTTTTGGACTGAATGAGACTGGCCTGGACTGAATATAGTCTAATCATGGTTTTAAAAGAGGTTTCTTTATGAACAGTGTTACAGAAACTCTAGTTTTCAGGTCCATATATTCTGATGAGTTCCTAAAGCATTCACACATCAGATATTTAATGATGGCTAACGACATTTTCCTGTGGTAAAGAGCAGCACTTGGACTTTTTTTTTCCGGAATCCTGTATATTCTGAAAATCTAGAAAGCAGAAAGTGTTTCTGTGGTTAACTGATGCTGGATTTTGTAGCATATTGTGCTGTTGTTGGTGGAGTAAACTACAAAGCAGAAATGATGCCAGTGTCACTCACTGGACCTGTGGCAATCATATAAAGTGACTTCTCCAGTTACTTTATCAGTATTTGTAGTGAGAAACTCTGTAAGTTTCTGTCTTTGTCACTATATCTAGCTTTAATCTATGCTGAATTATACTTCTTGATAAAAGACTCAGAAGTGATTACAAAAAGATGAAATTCTGTAATAATTATTTTACAACATTACAAGTTACTTTACATTGCAAGTAACTGTCATCCAACTGTTTGAGAACAGAAAATAATTTTATAATGCTGTTTTTAATGTGGGTTACGTGTTTTATTGTTGGTTGTGTTTTATTTTTAAAAAACAGAACTGTAAATGTATTTTTACAACTGATGGCACCCATATGTATTTTATGTTTCTCCACATTATCAGGATATTATACAGGGTGATGATAGGTTTTTAAAAAAAACACCAAAAACTAATATTTTTTTTCCAAGATACAGAAGATCCACAGTTTTGTTATGTTCAGCTATAGAACATACAGTGTGAAATGCCTTAGCAAATCTGTATTTTTCAGAAAAAGACATACAATTGATGCTACTGGTTTGCAAACAGCACAATGAATACAGATTTATGAAAATGTCATATTGTCCTAGAATTCATAAATCTGTAGCTTAATCAAAATCAAGTTGGTAGGAAACTCCCTGCCCCCCAAGCTCTTTAAGAGATAATCACATATGAAGATGGGGAAAAAAAGCTGTTTAGGGACAGAGGACTCTTGACAGTCTCTAACAAATCTAGTCATTGTGTCAATAAGTTTATTTAAATAACTTTTGCTAAACTTTTCAAATTATGGGTTTTGGCACAATTTTGTAATTGCATTTAAATGAGAAGCTGGAACCATTAAGTAGTTCTGATTGCATCTAGAAATCACATTGTATGTCATAGTTGGATTCTTTTTTGCTTATTCTAGAAAGAAGAATGAGGTGAAAAGTATATACATAAAATACAATGAGTATGAAGAATATAATTTGTCTAATAAGACTTTGGGAAAAATGCAGGAATAAGGACTGATTCTTGTTCACTTATCCGTAAAGTAGTTCCTTGATAATCCTCCAGGTCTTTGGATGGCTTTAAGTGAACCAGAATAATAATTTAGATTTAGCTTCTGTTGAGCTATTTGACAAATTCAATTCCCCATTTATAGTAAATGCTACTGTTGAAGAGTTAAATTGTACATGGAGAGAAAAAAGGCATAGTCTCTTGAATATTTTGAGTAGGACCTCAGGGATCCAGAGGCACGCTGCTGTTACATAAATACAATCATACTTCTTTTCAAAGCATATTCACTTGGGCACATTAAGAACCAATAAAATAGAAGTTCAATAAATAGGCTTCAAAACCAAAAATGTTTTGCAAATATGCAGAGCAATTCAGATATAATTTACAGAGCATTTTACCACGATGTGAAGGTTTTACTCTTTCCATTTTATAGTTGAGACTAACATATCATTTTTAATACTGCATAATAAGATCCTGGCAGAAAATGAGATGAAAAAGCTGAGCTGAGTTTTTTACGTGCATATTCTGGTATCATCCCTGTTTATAAAAAGTGCTGTTTCATTCTGGATATGCTGTTCTTAGCTGATCTTAAGTGAGTACCAAAACCAGGTAAGACCTTCTACCAACAGAAAATGAAGTTACAACCAGAAATTTTAGGACTGGCAAAACGTCAAAGGTATTGAATCTCCTTTCGTGTTAAAAAAACCAACCAAACAAACAAGAAGCCCACGGCAAAACCCAACCACAAACATCCAAAGCAGAAAAGGCATGTGCTATCTATTTGGTAAAAAAAAAAACCCTGTGCTTTTTAATATGTTCATCTGTATACCTTCCAACTACAATTTGCGCATTGAAACAGCACATAATGTGTAACTTTCCATGACATTATCACCTTTTAACAGAACAGTACACTTCTTGGAACTGGAGGGGATTTTTGATTCTTGCAAATTCCACTGGATGTTCTTGTCAGTCCAGATTTCATTTTTGCTACATTACAATCGTGCTGTATCTTTAATGGTTTCATCATAATAATTTCTGTCTCAGAGTAAACACTGAGTTTGTCTTAATTGCAGAATTATCATATTTTGTCTTCAGTAAAGTTGCCTGTCTTAACAATTTGAGCCTTAGGATAAGAAATTCTACATAATAGAGGACATTTACTGTAGAAGAGCAATGCCAGACTATCAGTGTGTCAACAAATTATACTGAAACTAATTCAGCTAAAAGTGATGTGGTGCATACCAGCAGAATTGAGGAATTTGACCAAGAGGAAATTACTAATGCTGGAGGAAATTGGAAGGTATTCTAACACTCATTTTGTAATGCCCATTTCCACAGGCTTAATGGGGAGAGAATTAGACACAGAATAAATATAGATTTAACTTAAGGAAAAAAGACGTGAAGTAAAAATATGTTAAATAATTAAATGGGTATTACAACATTGAACAGATGGGAAAATATCCCAGTTTGTTTCAGAGCGACTGAAGTCCAGATAATCAGCAAAAGAAATTCAGTATCCAAAATTATACTCTGTAATGAAGTGACTGCATTTACTTGAAGGTTTAATCAAAATTAGAAATTCAAATATGAAGTTTTTGGTAGGAGGTTTCTTCAGATGATCAATGCACAGTATTGTTTAGTGGTTAGAATGAGGACAAAATGGGAAATGAGATCTGAGATCTTATCCTAATTCACAATATTTTTATGGGCAAATCTCTGGAGTTTCAGTTCTGTATTAAAGGTGACCATATACTAATGACACCTTTTTATTCAGATGATTGTATGTAGTCAATCATGGTTTTCACAGAAAAAGATAAAAAGTTAATCTCTCTGACTCAAAATATCTAAGGACTCAGTTGAATTCTGTGCTTTCTCATTACTGACATGATTTACTCCATTAAAAACCTACTTAAAAGTATAAGAGATTCCAAAGATATTAGTAGGACCCTACACTGAACGCTGTGTCAGGGATAGGATGCCATCCAGTGGGACGTGGACAAGCTCAAGGAATGGGCCCGTGTGAACATCACGTGGTTCAACAAGGCCAAGTGCAGCGTTCTGCACCTGGGTTGGGGCAACCCCTGGTATCAACACAGGCTGGGGGATGAAGGGGTTGAGAGCAGCCCTGGCGAGAAGGACTTGGGGGTGCTGGTGGATGAAAAGCTGGACAGGAACCAGCCATGTGCGCTCACAGCCCAGAAGGCCAACCATGTCCTGGGCTGCATCCAAAGCAGCGTAGCCAGCAGGTCACGGGAGGGGATTCTGTCCCTCTACTCTGCTCTGGTGAGACCCCACCTGGAGTCCTGCATCCAGCTCTGGAGCCCTCAGCAAAGGAAAGACATGGACATATTGGGGTGGGCCCAGAGGAGGGTCACCAAAATGCTCAGAGGGATGGAACCCCTCTCCTATGAGGACAGGCTGAGACAATTGGGGTTGTTCAGCCTGGAGGAGAGAAGGCTCCGGGGAGACCTTATGGCAGCCTTCCAGTACTTCAAGGGGGCTTATAAGAAAGATGGGGACAGGCTTTTTAGCAGGGCCTGTTGTGGTAGGACACGGGGTAATGGTTTTAAACTGAAACAGTGTAGGTTTCGACTAGATCTAAGGAAGAAATGTTTCACAATGAGGGTGAAACACTGTCCCAGGTTGCCCAGAGATTTAGTAGATGCCCCATCCCTGGAAACCTGCAAGGTCAGGTTGGATGGGGCTCTGAGCAACCTGATCTAGTTGAGGATGTCCCTGCTCATTGCAGGGGGGTTGGACTAGATGACCTTCCAACCCAAACTATCCTACGATTCCATCTCTTAACTAGCTTATATCTGTGAAAGCTAAAGTACAAGAAAAGTTTTTAAAAATCAGTCCATGGTGTTTGGGCTTGCTTTCATTGGGTACGTTTTTATCTACAGTTGGTTAATAAAATTCACTCATCTTGTAAATTTTAGATAGTTTCCTGCTAACTGGCCAATCCTTTAACTGAAAGGATAAAATTTAGTCCAAAAATAACATTTACATTACTTGCATGATTTTCACACATACATCTACGTAAGGGATGCATGTCGCTGTTTTCCGTAAAAGCAGTGTCACTATGATAAAGCATTCCAGATTACTTCTATATTGAGTTGCATATATTAGTAATATTTCAGGGATTTACACTAAATTTTATATTAATTTTTCATAGCGTGTGACAAGAGCATTTTTACCCTGGGTGTAAACAGGGGGGAACAGGGTAGAAGGGACAGTCTAATTGTCAACATCATTGGAAGAACAGCTGCTAGTTAGTTATTAGCTAAAAGTAGCTGTAGCTATGTGTCTGAACTGCAGATGGGTCATGTTTGCAGCTCATACTCTGATGAGCTTTAATGTGTCATCTTTCTTGGCCCACTCACTCTAAATTAAAAGCATAATCATACCCAAATTAAGGATTTTGAAGTCAAATTGGGTACCAAGTTGTATATCATGTGTGTCGTACGCAGATGAAATTTATGACTGTATTTTCTTTAAGAAATGTTCTGATCCACCCATTTGACATCAGATCAGGTATTAAAATCTGGAAGCTTCCAAGTTTTGGCTTTTCAGATTAAGTTTTGTCAGTAATCCAGAGGGTGAAATTATAGAAGAAAATGATTAATTTTCTTTTCCTGCTGTTCAGGTTCCAAGGAATCTTTTTCAAATCATTTGACTGCAGTTGCTAAATAGAGTTGCTAAAGATGTACTGTAAGAAGCACTAGAAAAATCTAAACCACAGTATTCCTGAAGATACAAAGAACACACAGAGCTAAATATATTCTTTTTGGATCAAAGGAAGAAAATAAGAACTCTAGTTACAGTCTCAACTGCTGTCCTCATGTGATTAGCAGCTAAATCTTTTGTTTGGCAAAACATGCCTGTATGTTTGTAAAATCATTGAAATAGAGTTCTGCGTGATTATATCTGAAACTTGTAATGCTGCTTTATCACTAAATTAATTTCACCTGCTGTATAGACTTTATATATTTTAATGCAGGCAAGCAAGTGTTGTTTCTTCTGGACATGTAGTTCATCATCTGCTCTAGCTCTGACGATAATGAAGTCTCCCATCATAAAGTAGTGTGATAGCAGCACAAATATAATGTAGTAACAGCGTGATTTAACAGCATGAATCAGCAGTGGACTGTTGTGGCTTTCCAGATCTGTACTGCAACTTCGCTATCTCAACAGAATGGTAGAAAGTAAATGAGGTAGCATTAGGGTTGGAGTGGTTCCAGCCATCTTAAGTAGACTTCATGCTTCGCTGGGGCTGCAAGGATGCTGTCTCGTCCTGTCTCAGTCTTGCTGAGCGTGTTATCATTTCCCTTGTGGCAGCATGATCGCTTACCAATAAGTGATACAGTGTAGGTCATGAATGTGAAACTGTAATGAAAGAATTTGACATTTTATTACCTGTATTTATGTTTTCTTTTCAGAAAGAAGTCCACTCCCGTTAAAATTATTTTGGGTATTTTTAGGTATTTGGGTAGTCTTAGACATTTATTTTTGCTTCCATGAAGATTTTGAGTACTCAGTTACTTTTTGTTAATATACCTACCACTCATAACTTATCAGAACTCTTCTTAGTGATGGGTTTGTTCTCTTTATGGATAGGTATCGATGTACACTTGAGAGTGCTATCCAAAGGCTTTTCCTAATTTTCAAGAAGACTGTAAATAGAGAAGCCCCAAGGTATCAGAGGATAATACTGTAAAGAAACTGCAGTTTTCTAGTGACCACAGTGTGTCCAGCTAACAACAATAATAATAATAGTTTATTAATGTTGTCTGCAAAAATAGCTTCATCTTTATTTTCCTTTAAGGATTTTAACAGCAAGCTTATAACATGTGAGTTTTTCCTGTATCTGTGATGATGTTTGTTTATCTCTCAGAAGACTCTGGGGGAACAAAATAATATTATGTTCATGAAGATAATAAAGATACAGTTTTAGCTATAAGTATTAAATTCGATCAGCTTTATTTAGACAGTATTTTTCTAATAATTATTGTTTATCTAATTACATATCTGATTTTCTTACTATCATTTAATAAGGACATATGAAACCTTTTTTCCCCCAGCGTCATTCCTAAAAGCTTTGTTTCTGTCTGTATTCCTGAAAAGTGAATCTACATTAGATAACAGACAAGACAGTGAAACTGGATTTTATTCTTTGGTGATGTTATGTATTTAGTTGATAGATGTAAATGTGCAAGATAATGATTTCATACTCTGGTCTATTCCCCCCGCCCCCCCCGCGCACTTTTAAGTAGCATTTAGCAGTATCAACAAAAACATAATATGACTTGCTACCAGGAGGACTAAAAAAATATTTTTTAGTTAATCGTGTTCAAGAGGAGGCTTTGCTAGTGAGCTTCTGTGGGAGTTAGTAATTGGCGTAATGTGATTCAGCATTTCCACTAATAAAACAGCAGATGATAAAAATCTGTGAATGACACAGATTTACCATTCTGACAAAGTGAGAGGAACAGAGCAGTTACATAAACCAATCTTGAATTACTTGTTCAGTTGACTTCTGCAGGTAAGCTGTATTTTGATACAGTCAAATGAAAAATTTTTGCAAATACAGGATAAGTAGAATAGGTCATGTCTCTGGAGTAAGAGACTAGCCTGGGATGCATGGCTTCTGAAGAGATCCTAAGGGGCATTGCTGACAGCTCTCTCACTATGAGCTCCTAGAACGATGCTGTGGCACATGGGAGTAACTGCACCCTTAAATTAATGAGCAGAAGAGCTTGTTTTGCCTTTTGGTGGGGTTTTTTTTGGTAATGCTGCATCCAGTTCTGATGTCTGAAGTCAAAGATGTAGAGAGGGCTTAGAGAGGATGACTGATGTGCTCAAAATATTTAATTTATCCAAAAGAAAACTAGTAGGTGATTAATATATGAGGAATTTGATAGGGGAAAAAATCCCAAGACGCTAACAAAAGAAGTAATGAATTTCTGCAACTCTTAAGGATTTCAAATTGATATTTTTCCTGAAAGCAAAAAAAAAAAAAAAAGTTTAGGTTTAGTTCCTATCATCTACACAAGAGGTCAGACCAAGATAAGTAATGATCTTTCCTGGCTTCAACATCTATGACTCTAGGAATCAGCCCAAAATTTGTGTTGTGTATCTGACAAATAATACTCCCGCTGACATACATGGGTGCTATCATGTATAGATACATAAAACACCTGAGGCTCTCACAGTTGTTGAAACAATTAGATGATGAATTGGCCTTAGAGTACAATTTTGAAATGGCAGTCGTAATTTCTAAAACTTGCATAATGTTTCTACTTTCACACAATTACGTCTTAAACATTTTGGTATCTAGTAATTTTTGGTTATCCTTACCGACTGAGAAGCACACAGCGTTAGAACCACATTGCCATTGTAAAATGTAAGTCTAAAACTGGGGATCTCTGTAAAGCCTAGTTGCAGGGGAAAAACACTGTTTTATTTAAAAAGGCTTCAATAACTGTTGAGTAATCACTGCTTTTTTTCATTATTATTTTTTAATTTTTGCCCCCATGTCCAATAACATAACTGAACTCTAGAAGCAAGTTCATTTTGTTCTGCCAAAATGTTGTGTCCTTCCTTATCTTGTAAGCCCCTATGAAGTATCAGGACATACATGTATGTTTTGTGTTGAGAGCTTTACAGCTCTAAGGATGCTGAGACGAAACTCCATACAGGTCTAGCAATGCATTTTGCAGGCTCTGAGGAGCACCTTGCAAAATTGGGGTCCCCTCTCATCCTCACGTGTTGTCATGAGTTGTGTTCGGTCTGACTCCTGCTAAAGGAAGGGAAGGACGTGATGTGGGGTGTGTATAATCTGGAGAGGTTTCCTCTAAGCCTTGCTTTATGGCTTATATTTTACAGAGATGCTGTTACTATCCAAGTTTTAAATCAAATCTTCCACACAATCAAAATCTGATTTTATTGTCCTGTAAGTTTCCAGAAAAAGCACTTTCTGATTACTACATGGTATTTTTCTCTCATCAACCACTGTTTGTATTTATTTTCAGTAAATACCACAAAGAGATCTCTGTGTTTTCTCCATTTCATTATAAAAAGGATTTTTTTGAACAAAGAGAAAACTCTTGTTCTTCCTGAGCAATTTAAGTGACCTGCTAAACTAAATGCACTGGCAGGGCTTCCATTTAGTTAGTAATTCGCAGCTGTCACTGGAGACATCTCTCTACAAAGAAAACTGTTTTCTTTCCATGTTTATTTCTTCAGCAGAAACTGCTGCATAACAATGTCAATTATTGGCCTTATCAGTGTGTAACCCTGGAGAAGACTAAAATCACAGGAGCCCGTACACTTGACTACCAAACTCAATCAAAACTACTGATAAGAGAACAAAGAGAAACTAAAAGCTTTTGGAGTATGAGCTGAATAATAGGATGAAGTGACATATGCCTTTCTTTGAGACAAGCAGATGGAGGAGGATTAATTTTCTTTCTTTCAATCCTGTGTTCTCTCCTATGGTTTTCTAAATGCTGGTGCTTGTAGATTTTGCTATCTTACAACAAAATTGTCTCATTGCAACTGCAAGACAGTAAAAATAACAAGAATTAAAATGCCCATTGTTTTGTCAGCTACTTGTAAACAAATTGGATTTAAAATTCTTCCAGAAATGCCATTATAGCAGATTTACTATTGCCATCGTAGCCTCCTCGTTAGCTCTTTCAGCTGCCTTAAAGAGCGAGATCTTTACACATGACAACTCATTTGCCCTCTATAGTGTTTTTGCGTTAGACATCCCTTTGCAAATATAGAAAGAGCTCCCATTTATCCCATCCTAATCCGTTTCCTGCACGGTAGCGTTTGCTTGCTGTTAGCTGCGTGAATAGCAATGACTGCATCCTGTTCTCAGGAACTGAGTCACCAAAGCTTTGTGTTAATTTTTTTCATCACAATTCTTACACGTGTGCTTATTTTCAGGTGCTGATCTGCATAGGACAGCAGGTTAAACAGGGACATCTGAAATCCTTAATAGCTGTTGTTCTCTACCGTGTCCTTTCTTAAAGATTACCACCCTCGAGAAAAGATGACAGAGCATCGCACGGAGGTGCCTTTGAATTGCCGGCTCAAAGGAAACCTATTAAAACGAACCGAAATTGCCACCAGTAATATACCTCTGAAAGTTATATTTCAGGTAGCTGATGTCTTTATTCTCTTCTGTGAGAAAAGGCCACGTCTTCCAAGCTGTGCTATAGTTTCCCCTCTTGGAGATTATTGTGATAAATACAGGGATTCCTCCTCTCATCTGCCTGCTAAGGAACAGATGAAAGATGTAGTTGCTGTGGGCAAACCAGCCCATCAAACACTTGCATTATACCACGTAGTGCACCACTGAAGTATTTTTTCCATTAGAAATATTATTACAGCTTTGGCCAAACCCTGAAACACCTTTTGGTCATGTTCATTTATTTAAACAAAATAAATTCAGGTTTATTTATTCACCATTTTATTCATAAGGTATGGTTTTATAAAAGAAATAATTTTGTCAAAAGTCCAGTTCTCTAAAGAAAATAAATTTGAGTATAATGTTTCCCTTAAAACCTATTTGAGTTATGTGTGGTTTTGAGTCTTTAGGTAGTCACTTCAGCCAAATTTTTTGAGGCTTTTCTCTGAATCTGTGAAGGCCACAAGGCCACAAACAACTTCTTAATGTAATTTAAATTTTTACAAAACCACATGGAGTGCGAACCCTACACCTGGGAGAAGTGTTGCAAACTGTTATTAATATTTAGTTTATATAATATTACATCTGTCACGTGCTAAAATGTTTGTTATGAAGTCAGCATTTCTCTTCATATTGCTTTTCCATATTTTTACTGGGATTTGTCCTTGCATAGTGGAAAAGTAAGGATTTTGACTTGCTTGATTTTTGGTGATGGGTCTGGAGCTGCTTTGCAATTGTCAGATTGCTCCACTGCCAAAGTGCTCTCTTGGGTATCGGTACCGTGATGGGGGGCACTGCTTTCACCGTGCAGATTTTGGTGACGTTTTAGAGTGTAAGTTTGGTTATTTCCTTACGTGAATAGACTAGAATTGCCAAGAAGAAGTGCTCATGGCCTAAGCACTTTTAGGACTTTAATCTTGGAAATCTTAAAAATCAGCAGTCAGAAAAGACTAACCCAGCCCCATCGTCGCCCGCTGTACTGCAAAAGCATTCGGTTCTTCTGTCATGTTTGTGTCTGGAGGCTGGTCCTTTGTAGATAAGCAAAGAATAAGTCCTGCGTTCAGGTGTTGGTTTGCAAACTCTTATTTTCCATGGAAGTTGAGGCATTCATCATCTTATATAGAAATTTCATCTCCTTTTCTGGTTAGCCAAGGCCAAAGTTGTAGATTTCTGTTTTTATGAGTGTAGTATCTAAGAACGGCATGTAAATATGTAAGTAAAATGTGTTAGTATTTTAATTGTCTTAGAATTCTAGGGCCTGAGGAGATTTGTAGGTACCTTAGGGCTTTAATGTACTCAATTTAGAATTAGTATTTTTCCATTATTCCAGTAATAAACACTTTGTCTATATGCTTTTGAAAAATTGCGTATATCTGAGATTTGCATGAGAATTATGTGTTTGGTTTTTATGTAATCTGTTCAGAATTGTGTATAATAACAACAGTTGACTGACAAATTAAGAACTTGCCCTAACAGAGAGTATTAAAAGCATGTGGCTTATTTAAACTTGTAAAACAAAGCTTGAGAGGGATTATGATTATCTTCAGGAATGCATTTGGATTGCTTTGTAATGGGGGTAAAGCTTTAAGTCATAAGGTAATTTTGGTGAAGGATCAAAAGGATATAAATTGTTCCACTTTGATTTATAAGCCATTGGATAAAGTGAAGCTCCTTCTACATAAAATATTAGGAGGTAAAGAGCAGTATATATTTTCCGACAAAGCTTGATAAATTTATGTTATTGTGTAATATAGTAAGAGTTGGGTTTCCTGTTGCCTCCGAACAGAGGTTGAAAGATGTCTTGAGCACAGTTGTTAATCATGTTTCTTGCGTAGTATTTATACTGTTTTAGAATATTTTTATTCTTTAGCTTATAATATACAAATGAATTATACTATGTTAATTTGAATTAATGGTTCAGTCTGAAGCTTCTGGCAGGTCCTTTATCAATCCTTGCCTTTAATTATGATATCTTCAAGAAGGTGGTTTTGTTCTTCTCTTCCACCGCCCAGTCATTGGTTCTCTCTGTTAATGTCCTTAAGTCTGCCAGAGGTGCACAGATGTTTCGTGGGGTTTGACATGGCAAATGTGGAAGTAAAGTATTATTCAGAACAAAACACCTATATATGACTTCATGTGGTGTGGGTGATTGAACAACATAATGGAAATGGCCTCTTTCAGTCCCGTATGTTTAGGATACTAACAATATTCCATTTGTATTATGTTTAGGAATTTTTTTTTTTTTAGTTCTAAATATATGCTCGTTGGATGTAAAATTGTATATCTCAGACAGTACAACTTAAGGTATATATAAGGGCAATTTTGCATCAGCAATCCTTAATATATGTTTTCTTTTAAAAGAAGATGAGATTTTACTCAGAACAATTTACAGTGTGAAATACCTTTTTGTCAAAACATACTAATTGCTTTAAGTCTGAAATATATAAAATTTTGTTACACTCTTGTCCCTGTGGTTCATTATATTCAATTGGCATTTTGTGATTTTTCTTTCCCCTTTTTTGCTGAGCTTTTAGCTGTTCATACTACAGTGTTAAAATTTAAAAGTCATTGTAGAGAGTGAAATATGTGTGAATTTGGAGCTATGCAAACTGTTCCACTTAAAATGCATTGCCAAATTATGGTCAGGAAAACCAAACCAAGAAGAGTGGGTAGCATATGGACTTTATGGAGAGGCAGAACTGTAAACTTTCTGCTGGAATCTGCTGTACAAATATTTTGATCTTGCTTGACTACAGAAAAAAAAATTATACAACGTCGTAACTTACTCGTTGGCAATTCATTTCAGAAATGAAATTCTGCCATAATTGCTGCAGTCTTGATTGGTATGCAGGTGCTATGTTTGGATCGGGTATGTTTGGATTTATTTATTTTTAATAGAATCACTTCTGATCTTTATGACTTTTTATCCTCTGGATATTTGTACCTCTTTTCCTTTATTTGCTGCTTTTTGTATGGGGCTAGGGACAAGTGATATACTTGGGCTCTTTCTTATTACTATTTATTTTGGTGCATAAGAAGTACATATATCTCCAAATACCAGCAATATAGCAATATTGTGTAAAACAATATGGCAAAAAGTATAATCAGGGTGGTTCAGGACCATTCTGCTCTGTGCTGTAGCAATTGGGGTACTGAGAAATCTTCCTGGATGTTTCCTGCGATATTCAATTTTCATGTGAGATTTTTAAATTTTAAGTTCTGTCTTCTCCAGCTTAAAAGTAAGGAAGAACTCAAGACTGTTTTTGTTTGACTGGCTGATTTAAGTATGAATTTACATCAGTGTCCTAGTAAAATTACTTCTCCTCCTTCCTTGAGTATTGAATATTCTGCACCAGTACCTTAACATCTTCTGTTTCATGTGCATGTAATTTTGAAGCATTTTGAGGTAGTTCACAATAAAAAAGCATTACAGAAGTAAGATGTGAAGTTATGGAGTTGAACATCTTTTAGATTCTGTGGCAATACTTGCTTTGTTTTTGAGCTGATGTCCTTAACCTTGTCTTATAAACTTGTAGATAATAACATGTAGATAGTAAGTTTTGCTAAGAAAAAGATCTAACATGCAGATTTCTTTCCTGTTTTAAAATTTAGGGATGGGGATTACTTGTGGTTTTGGTTTTTGTTTTCATTTGAAAACAAGGACATGAGGCTACCTACAGTATCAGCTAAGATGTATTCCTTTAATGAACTTTTTTACCATATTAATTCATATATTTTCATACCTATGCAAATGAAGATGTAAATCTTCTCTTCAGCTAGGTGAGCACAGCTTCTGGGACATAGTTCTTTAGAACCACATATTTTATGATTAGCAATTAAGGTTGCTAATGACTTGTTTAAGAGACCCATACTGGATGAAACAGGACTTTAATTGCTGTTTTAGTGGTTTTAATATGCTGAGTCCAGGAAACGTTTTCAGTAATCATGAAAAGAAAAACATGAAAGGGAAATAAGACCGTCAACTTTTCATAAGCTTTCATTTTCAGAATATTAAGCTGTGTTTCTATGAAGTTCTTATTAGGAATATGAAATAAATTACAAGAACAGCATACTTATGTATGTTTTCAGAAGATTAAGGGAGATTGTTCAGTTGACGTGAAGAATTTAAAAAAGTATGCTTGAATCAAAGAATATATATATTACATATTTGAATCAAAGAATAAAAAAAATATACTTGTTGAGAATCAGTATGCACTTGAGTTGATGAATGGAAGCTGATAGCAGGAGAAATTAACCTCTAACCTATTTAGATTTTTTTTTTTAAGTATCCACTTTAAGATGCAAGTCTAGTTAGAACTCCGAGTAGCCTTTTTTTCTGTGGTTTCATACTGTTCTGGGTTCTGTATGCTGTGGTCTGTTGGTTAAGTTGTCATGGTGTATGAGAGAAAGGTCAAAACTGAGATAAACAAGAATGATAGTTAATAGGCAATTCTTTGGAAAGAATTAATAACCTTTTCAAGAAATTCTAGATGCATTTAGGTCATGTGCAATAAAGGAATGTACAAGAAAAAAAATACAACTTAGCACTGAATTTACAAAGTTGAATGTTCATTATTTCAGCAAATACTGGGGGGGGCGTTGTTTGGGGGGTTTGTTTGTTTTTTCCTCTAAATTGTCGCGGGACAGGATGTGAGCTTTCACATTCAAGGTAGCAGGTTTTGAATGACACTGATTTATGACTTGCCAAGAACTCATCTCTCCTAAATCCTTCAGACTGTGTCCAGTGCAGGCTTATATGCTCCTGCCACTTAGCATAGATAAACCAGTGTTTCCCCATCTCCTGTTTATCGAAGTTCAGATTGACCCACAGTGTTTGAAATCACGAGAACGAGGAGGGCATCACTGCATCCAGCATCCAAACCGGAGCGTTCCGTGCTCTCTCAGCCGCTGCTGCCTACACTGCACGTGCACTGGGGCATGCGGCTTTCCACGCTCGGGCAGGTCAGCTGTACCACTGAAGGATCCAGGTCCACTTACGCCTCTTAACCTGTATCTGCAGCAAATATTTTTTTTAAGCTGCAGCAGATGACCTATTTGTACTCTCTCTTTAATGTTAGATTTTGAAATCTTAGTTTTCTCAATTCCAGCTGTGCCCAATAGGGAAGAAGTGCTTTCTCTGACTCTAAGACATAGGTAATTAATAAAATGCACAGCACTCCAGAAATACAGCTCATTATTTGCAACTCCATGTAGCAGGTTAGGACAGCTGGAGAAATAAGAAGCGGCAGCAGCGTGGGGAATATTGCTGAGTGCATTGAAAGAGGAAAAACACTACTCAAGAAAGAAAAGAGAACTTGTCTCAGAGCTAGAGCCCTACTTATTTGGCACATTATGTATCAACAGCGAGGGGCAGAGGGAAGGGAAAAGTAGCTCTAAGGCATCTGAACGAGGTCAGCTGGGCTCTGCAGTGTGCGCTGGACCTGTGCTTTCGTGTTACCAGCCAGGGTGTGTGTTCCTGCTTTGATAGCAGGCTGAAGGGAAAGGATTTGGACTGAGCTTGGCCGAGTCCCAGAGCAGCAGGTATCCTTCATGCGAAGTACCTGGGAAGAGGATTAGAGGTTAGCGCTGCGCAGCACATGGCCAGCCCGGCCACCGCAGCCGTCCCAGGGTCAGCCAGGCAGTAGCTCGGGCACGACTGTCTGTCTGCTTCGCTCTGCAGCGCGGCGGAGGGACGGGGCCCACGGCCACGGTGCCCGCTGGCTTCTGCTGCCCCTGCCACTCTTGCCTTCACGCTCGAGAATCCCAAACAGGAGCAAGTGAAAAAGAATATTGTAAAGGAAATAAGAATTAAATCATTCCTATGTTAAGTATTTCTTTTGTCCGTATAGTGGTTACATCTGGTTGGAAAAAATCTTTTGGATCCTTGTCCGGTTCTGGCTATCTCTGGCACAACATTATACAGTTTCCCATAAAATCATAAAAACATTTAGAATTCTTCGGGTGTATGAATATAGTTTATATTATCTGAAAAGATAAATGGGCGTTTTTCTGTCAATAATTTATTTCCTCCTTAGCTCGTCTTAATAATTCCTCTAAATAAATTTTATTAGTATTGCCCTGCATTAGTTCTTTAAAAATGAGTGCTATGTTCTAAAATTTCAAGCGCAACTTTTGAAAGTACAAATAACTCTCATAAAGAAGCCATTTAAATCAAATCGCCAGCATAAATTTTGGAGTGTTTTATATGGGTGCATAACGTGTAACAGATACAGCTCTTGTTCAAAATACAGCTGTTAGCAATTCCTTATTAAATAATGAAGGATTATATGTAAAGTTAACTTGCCTTGCATTTAGTTATATGCAGTCCTAAAGTATAATATTGAAAAGTTCATGATCGTAAAATATAGTAAGATTGCAGGTTGTGCCTATCAGTAAAAAATAGAGCTGTGGTAGACCCGAAGTACTCACACCATAATTACATACCATAAGTGCAGTTAGCAGCAGGAAGGATTAACAACTCTCGCAGAAAAATACTGTGGCTTAGGACTGCCTTTATTTGTTAAATTAATAGACTGGTTCTCAGTTTTGACATTAAAAACTAACTCTATTAATTTCCTCAGTATGTTCAAGTTTGAGTTTAACTTTAGTTATTGCCATTTTTATATTAGCTAGAAATAGAAACAGTATTCTATTACTGGTTTTTATGTTCTGTTAAGTTACTTCTGTTTAAAAAAAACCTGCAGTTGAACTTCATCAGTAATTCACACAGACAAAAAAGTCTGAATGGAATTTTCAAAATAAATAAATTGCTTTGATTATCACAGAAGAGACCTTTGTGCTCCACTTACTAGAATAACATTTTAAAATTTTATTAACTATCAACATGTTGCTTGTTCTATAGTTGGTTTTGATGTTCTTTCCTTCAAGATCCACATATGGGCTCAGAGTGGGGGTGACAATAAATAGCATAATATCCATTACCAAATAACCAGTATTGTTGCCAAATCTTATGCTAAAAACTCTATGGACTAAAGGGCTTGTAGTGGACTTCATACTATAAGGGGATTTGCTAAGGAAACAGGTTTCAAAACATGGAAAATTTGCTTTCTTTTGCTTCTGGGTTTTGGGGTTTTTGAAGGTTTTTTAATGGGCTGAGATTTCATTGTGTTACAATCTCAGTGAAGAAGAGGAGACTGATTACTTTGTAATAATTATTAAAAATGTGTTTTGTGAAGTTTTATTAGTATTCAGTTTTGGTTTAGTTTACAAGGAACGGACCTTGACCATTTTAATTTTAGAGGAAACTGAGGAATAAGGGCTTTGGAAATCATCTTCTTTTTGAGGTACCTGTCTTATGGTTTGGTATTTTCTTTTAGATATATGTGTTGGATCTTGCACGATAAGATTTTTTTTTTTTCCCCTCCAGAATAATTTTATATCTGACAACAGCCATTGCTTAACAGGTAGTGTTACTCCCAGATCTCATTACTGTGGTGTTTAAAACATAGACCTCATACTTCTAATTTCATACTTCTAAAGGTACTTCTGTACCACAGCACTTGCAGCAAGTTTACCACTGTCTTGTCTTCATTATGTGGTGAATGGGATAGTTCTTGAATACGTGTTACTTTCTCTAAGGACAATGACATTTTGAAAGTACATGTACTTGAAAAGTACATTCTAAACAGCTGCTCAAAAGTGTTTAGACATCATGTATTGTAGCGTGGTTGAGCGTGATATATAAAGGGTTTTAGCATATTTTAGCATGTCTTACAAAAACACATATGTGGAGTATCATGTAAATCCAAATGCAGTTAAAGTAGTGGAAATACAATGAGTGAAATTGTATAAAAGAGGTTTTTTGTTTGATTGGTAACAGAAATGTTGACTTTCAAATGTGCTGAAGAATTATTTCAGAATTCTGGTTTAAATACATCAGTGTAAACCAGAAATCTTCTTAAAAGGATATTAAATACTTTATGCTTAGATCTTTTGCCATACTAGGAAATCAGTTTGATATATAGATTCTTAATTTATTCATAGTATGACCCAGCAACACTGCTGTACCAGCCCCTACACACTTGCATTCCAAATAAAAGAATACACCCTTTTACTTGTTAAGGAAACATACTTCTGTTGTTTCCTGAAGTGGACCAAATGAGTAAATATGTTTAGCAGTTTGTTGTGTTTTTGGATTTTTTTTTTTCCCTAATTAAGCCCATAGCCTTTAAAAAATAAAATACCGGAAAATTTCCGTGTGGAAGGGAGGGCCGTGGTGCAATCCGCTGCTGAAAGCCAGGCTGGCGTCAGAGCTCGAGCAGCTGCTGCTGGGGCTTGTCCAGGCGAGTTGTGAAAATCCCGATGGACGGATTCTGTGGTCTCCCTAGCAAACTGCTTAAGTGTCCTTGTTGTGAAGTGCTTTTTTCTTGCGACAACTCGGCTTCAACTTGTTACTATTGCCTCTTGGCCCCGTGTCATCTTGATATTCATCACTGTACGTAGTGGAAAACTGCTCTTAGATCCTACCTTAGCCTTGTAAAAGTGGCTGCTATGTAGAAGGTTTTAAGAAAATAAACTACATTTTTGTAATCATTTTCTGATGTTCATATCCAGTATGATCACCTTACCATCAAAACTGAATATATGAGTAGAATTCATTCACCTACAGGGACTATCTGTGTTTCACAAATGCGTATCAACATTTTCTAGTTTGAAAAATATGTACAGTTGCCACAGAAACAATCAGTGTAGTGGACCAAATGGGTGACCATTGTAGACTCCTGCTTTCTAATCTCATGCTGAGCTTTCCTTCACTAGCTGTTGAATAGCGTAGTAGTACCTTCCGTACAGGCAGATGTTGGTTGCAACAGGTGATGTTCTACAAAGTGCAAGTGCTGAGGTCTGCTAGAAGGGTCCTGGTCCTCCAGTGGCTGGAGGTTTGGTTTAGGCCAAATTTATTTGAACAATAGCCCAAAGGAAAACCAAAACACTGCTCAAGCAGCATGAATCGTTTGCATCAGAAGTCTGAACCAGCAAAGTCTTGGCACCGCAAACAGTAAAAGAGCTAATTTCACAAAACTCTCTGAATTAACTGCTGTGTCTTACAGCTGGTTGAAAATTACTTATGTAAAAGGGGGAAAAAAACCTTTCATGGAGGTAGGCATTTATCATCCCTCTCTGCACTGATAATTTATTAATTACAGGTATCAGCATAACTGTCAAATAAGTAGATAGGATTTTAAAAAAAGTGGGATTTGGGCAGTTGTATAACACTTTATTAAAAATGTGCTCTCTCAAGTGTAATAGAGACATTCTTATGCTAATTCTGTTGTATTATTACTTATTCATAATTAAATATATAGTACTGCTCAACCTCTATCCTTTCTTGTTTCGTATTACAAGAACCAGTATAGCAAGACCATGAAATATATGAAGCCAAAAAATTCTCTCACATAAAAAAA